>NC_089216.1:15174482-15474482 GCF_963930695.1 Labrus bergylta
ATCACACGGTGATGTCAGAACCAGCAATCCTGCCCGGTCAAGCTCCCACAGGGAAACGCAGCCTGCTTGCCTTCAAAATAAAGGCACAGAGCTCCTTGTGTGTGTTTATGGTTTATCATCAGCTGCTTTTTGCACTCATGGCGCTCCATGCAGCTCGTGATGCATCTGGGAAACGGCGTTAAACAGTCTGTGAATGTAGCTGTCTCGCCACCTGTGGGTGGAGAAGCTGTGCACGGCCCTCCGGTGTTTATTACCTGATGTTCATGAACGCACCGTGGCAGGCTAACAACAAAATGGTCCAACTATTTAATCCCAACTACTGCACTGATACTTCCTGCTCAGTACTTCACTTTGTAGTTTGTTAACATCGTCTTCGGCACGAGTAACCACGTCCACCTAGCTCGCCGCATAGGCCTAGTAACTTATTTGCAAATCCATGTTTTAAAATGATACAATGTCTATTGTTTTAATGAGCGAGAGCATCACAAAGTACCAACGCTTTAAAGGAGCAGTATGTAACTCTGACACCTCGTGTTTAAAAACGGGTACTGCAGTCTAAATTCTAAATTGTAGAGCGCTGTCTCCCCCCGCCCCCTACTCTCTAGAGTCCATGCTCTCACAGGTCACCATGTGGTGGACTCTGAAGCTTCAGTGTTTATCCAGCTCTGCATCGGTCTGTAAACCTTTCTGTGTTCTAACCTCTCTCCATTTTTCAAAAGCATCTCCAATATTGATCCTAGTTTGAGCACGTTTCTGCTCGTGGAGCTTATTAGAAACATGCAGAGGCTTTTTAGGTCGGGTACAATCACTTCTATCTGAACCACTTCTCTTGCCCGCTTCCATCACTGCAACACCTGTTGGTTTGACCTGATAACTGCTCTCATATCTGACAAACAGAGGGGCGTCCAAAACGGTCGTGTGGGGGTGTCTTAAACCCGCCTACCTTCTCTGGTCCAAACAAATCCAGAGCATTCAGGAGCAGAATCTAAAGTTAGAAGGAGGACATACTGACTGCTGCATTGTTGTCAGAGAAGCCAGCACTTCAACATAGCATGTTTCCTTAATGTCTGATCATATAGTAAGATACCTTTATCATTTCACTCACTACACATCTTACTGGTTGGACCTTAAAATAAACTATTTGTCATCTTGAGTCGTAATCTTAAACTACAGATAAAAAGAGAGAGAGTATTACGTTGCACAACTTAGAAAGCCTGCAGAAGTTTGTCCAGATAATTATAAACAGGAAATTACCCTGTCTATGGCTTATTTTCTAGTTGCCATGCTAACAAACAGATATGGATATTTTGACTAGCACCATATTGAAGTTTAAAATGTTGTCATCATGATGACCTTATTGTGATAAGTATCATAGGAGCTGCAAATTAGCAACACTTTTATAAACTACATTAAGGTTAAAATCATAAAAATGAGACAGGCTTCATTGGGTCTATGTGCTAAATTCTAGTGTTTTCATTTAGGCCTATAGAATAACTTCTTTTAAATATGATATAAAGAACTTCAGACCAGAAAATAATATGAAAAAGCATGGCTATATGTTGATTTCCGGTTATTTTGTGACGTAAATCGATGAGTGGACGTGTGGGAAAGTCTTCAGTGTTGGTGGTGGAATAACAATAATGTCTCTTTTAGTGCTGTGGGCAGAATATTATAAAATCCTTTCATGCTACGTGTCCGACTTTTATTGTGAAAGAGACCGGATCCTCCCCCGCGCGTCTCCGTTCGCTCTTTACCGTCAGCGCTGATCGGTGGAGCTGTCGGTGCTCGGACACAGAATCCGTTAAAGACCCGGGTCTGGGCCGGACTACAGGACCTTTCCGCGTCCTGAACCCCTCGTCTCGGCTCCGTGTGGGTCCGCGGGGCTGCTCCGGGTCCGGCTCCATGGCCTGATCTGATCCGGATCCTTCGCATCTGAAAATCTCCGAGATGCTCCGAGCTCTCTGCAGCTGCAGCAAAACACCGACACCGACACCGGCCCCGGGACTCAGCGATGCTTTTCAGACGGAGAGCCAGGTAACGTTAGCATGCTAACGACTCAGAGCTGCGGGAGGAGAGGGAGCTGCAGAGATTGTGGAGGAGAAAAGGAGGAGGGGGGGGGGGGAGGAGGTGTGGGTGGAGGGGCTCCTTCAAACAGAGGCCTCCTACATTCATTGCTGTGTTACATCATGTGGCTAACAGCCCCTGTGTGAGTGAGGTTTTGTCTTGGTTTCTTTGTGTGCTGGTGTAGACTGTGGGTGCCGGTGCAGACTGTGGGTGCCGGTGTAGACTGTGGGTGCCGGTGTAGACTGTGGGTGCCGGTGTAGACTGTGGGTGCCGGTGCAGACTGTGGGTGCCGGTGCAGACTGTGGGTGCCGGTGTAGACTGTGGGTGCTGGTGCAGACTGTGGGTGCCGGTGTAGACTGTGGTTGCTGGTGCAGACTGTGGGTGGTGGCTGCTGGTTACTCCGCTCTTATTGTGTGTTCAAAGCAGGGCTGCACTCTGGCAGTCTGAGGGGCCAGGGCAGACAACACAAAGAGGGCACCTGTGTGATGCAGCTGGTACATTACTCTCCAGGAGGCGGGGTTTGAGTCTTCGTTTGTTAGCTTGATGCTAAAACAATGGAAATTGCCATTAAAAGGGCTAACAGAATAAGCATCACTATCGCGGTAAACACTCAAAACTCAAGAGGAGCATTACATGATCTACAGCTCAGAACACTCCTTATTTATCTGATTCTGGCACCGGTCTAACTTTAGATTCTGGTCCTGAATGATCTGGATTTGTTTGGACCAGAGAAGGTAGGAGGTTTTAAGGCACCCCCACACGGCCGTTTTGGACACCCCTCGGTTTGTCAGATATGAGAGCAGTTATCAGGTCAACAGGTGTTGCAGTGATGGAAGAGGTCAAGAGAAGTGGTTCAGATAGAAGTGATTGTACCCGACCTAAAAAGCCTCTGCATGTTTCTAATAAGCTCCACGAGCAGAAACGTGCTCAAACTAGGATCAATGTTGGAGATGCTTTTGAAAAATGGAGAGAGGTTAGAACACAGAAAGGTTTACAGACCCATGCAGAGCTGGATAAACACTGAAGCTTCAGTGTCTACCACATGGTGACCTGCGTGTCAACTTCAGAGAGGAGGGGGCGGGAGGAGACAGCTCTCTATGATGTTTAGAATTTGGACCCATGCAGTACTCATTTTAAACACTAGGTGTCAGAGTTACATACTGCTCCTTTAATGATAAAATGATAAAATCTTTTGAACAATCTTTCGGGTTTCAGCAGAATGTTCGTATTCATAAACCAGATGAATGGATTCACTCGTTCTGGTTCTGGTTCTGGTTGGGTCAATGACACCCCCCCCCCCTCCCCCTCCCCCCCACATCTCATTCCTACACCCATCTCTGAAGTTTGTTATTATTCTACTATTTCAAACTATTCCAAGACTCTGTGGTCCATATTTTCCTCACATTTCTCCACCTTCTAAATTTGTAAGTGTATGTTACCGATTACTTGATGCTGAGTCAAACTTCCCCGGAGTTGGAGTCTGCTGTTGCCCAAAATATTTAATTATGATGGAAAAAAAAACTCTGGAAGAAGAACGGGGAAGTACAGAATCCTTCAGGGAAAAAAAATATGAGGAGATAAATCTGGACCAGGGAGTCTGGGCTTGCCCAAATATACCCGAGCTTTATTTTGGCGGGGGTTAATGTGTGCGGCTCTTACGTTAAGACGTTTCCATTTCCCAGCCATCAGTGTTTACATTTTCTGTCTTTTTTGTGAGCGTGAGTGCAGACAGGCGGAGAGGACGCTGAGTTGTTGATGCTCGTCTCCTCTGAGAAGAGACCGACTCTAAAAACGCTGGTTTGTTAAAAGCAGTGGGGTTGGACTTTGAGATGATGTAATCTGAGGAAATCGTGAGAATCTCAGCACTCAAAGACTTTCAGCCTGAAGTGAACTTCCTGTTTGAGTTGAGATTATTGTGTTAAAAACCGTTTGAGTGTCACGATGTTCAAACATCTCCTCGGCCTGACAACACCTTTAAGGAGGTTAGATTTCTCTGCGTTTCAGTCGTCTCTCTCTCATGTCCTCTCTGTAGCTCGACGTGATCCAGGACATTTTGACGAATGAGTGGCGTTTTTTGAGAACCCTGCGTTGTTCTGAGTGTGATGGAGGAAGCGGCCGGCGCTGAAACAAGCCAAACAAATGTCTAAAAAGGCTCATAAAAAGAACCACTCTGCTCTCTGTGTGTGCAGTGATGCATTCTCCCTGACATTCAGTGATTGTGCAGCGTTGGTGCAGTGATCACGCCGTGGGCCACGCTGCAGGCATGACTGAGTGTGGTGACTGTACACGTGTGACATCACGACCAAACACAGCCTCTCAGAGGTCCTGCCGGCGCCTTTAAAGGGACAGTTGCTGAGAAAGAGGACGGCTGCTTCTGTTGGTCCTTTCACAGCACGTCGAGCTGCTTTGTTGCGAGCGCATCTCTCCGCCACACTTTAAGGTGAAACATGTTCCCCTCGCACGCCTCACAGGCGGCTTCTCGAGGTATGTGGGAACAAATCCCTCCTCTGCATGTACGGCAGCCTGGAGGGCTCAGTGTCACGTTTTCCTGCACATCAGGCCCCAGAAGACGACACGTAGTCGACTAGCTGCTTCCTTCCATTAATCCCAGATGTTTAATAATGTTTGAATGATGTGAGGGAGCTCACTGGGATCACAGTCTGAGATGTTCAAACCTGATTGTTTTTCACACTCTGCCGTTTGTGTTGTGAATAATCCTGCAGGATTTGTGGAGAAATCCTCATATTGTGATTATGTTTTTGGGTTCAGATCTCAGCTTTGACAGCAGCTGTGATCCTTCATATCCCCAAATTGAGTTCATGCATTCATTTAAAGGTTAGTTTACTGTAAGGCTCTCTGTGCAGGATCATCCAAAACAGTCTGTAGGACGACTTCAACTCATTCAGAGTCCAGCAGCCAGAGTCCTGACCCGTACAGGAACATCTGAACACATCAGTCCGGTCCTCTAAACGCTCCTCTGGCTCCCCGTACAGAAGCACCTTTAAAATCCTTTGATTAGTCCATAAAGCTTGGAAGTATTCTTCTGACGCTGCTCACAGCCTACAACCCGACCCTGACCCCTCAGGTCATGTGGTGGAGGTCTTTTCTGGGTGTTTACCCCTCCCTCCTCCCCTCTCCCCCTCTCCCCCGCTGAGCTGCGTTTACATCAGTAACATCGTTCCGTACCCGAGTACTCTTGTGTGTGCACACAGTACGATACAGCTGGGGGCGGTATGCACATAGTTGGTTTGCAGATCTACCAAAAAGCAGAAAAAAAGAAGTAACCATGGCAACCACTTGACCTCCTAATAACAGTCTGTTTGAACGTCTGAAATCCACAATCCCACATGCTCCTCCTTTTCGTCGTCTTCTGTCGGGGCTGCCTCGCTACTGTTCATTAAAACCATAATGCCATGACTCATTTAAAATCCTCCGAGTTTCTCCTCAGATGTTTTGATGAAGATGAAGATGTTTCTATAATCATGGTTGTTTTATGGCTCATCTAACTCTCTCTCTCTATCCCTATTTTTACCCCCCCCCTCCCCCCCCCCTCCTCTCTCCCACACTTCGCTCCTCGTCTCCTCTTGTGTTGTGACAACATCACGTCTCGCCTTCTCCTTCCTCATCTCTTCTTCCCCTTTTTTTGCCCGTCTGTGCTGTTCTCATTTCCCTCCTGCTCCTTCTCCGTACCGTTTCATTCACGTCTATCTTTGTATCTTCCTCCCCCTTTGTCGCCCTCCTCCCCCCTCAGGATGTTGCGATTGCTGGTGTGTGGTCGGCTGGGTCCGGTCTGGATGTGGAAAGCCCTGCTGCTCTTCGTGGCCATCGGGTTCGCCGGCCAACTGCTCGGGGTCATCTTCAACAAGAGGTAACCTGTTCATTTCACTTCCCGTGCGGTGGTCCCGTAAACGAATATCTGGTTCTGCATCACGGGGGTCATTAAACCTGGATCTGGTCTTGCTTTGGGGGGGGGGGGGGGTCCAATTAGGGCGAGATTGTTTACATGACTCAGGAGTACGAATAGGGGATCGAACCGGAAACCCTCTGAAGTGACGCAGACACGATACGAGAAGTTTAAACTCCGATTTGATTTCAGTAAAAATCAAATGATGTTGACACCTGTTTGTTGGCAACGGCAACAACAACAACAACAGAAGTCCCAGAGGTTGTGTAATTTATCGGTCCAAAAATTAAATAAAAATCAAGTTCAGAAGTCAAGAACTATATTCCCCCCCCCCCCCCCCCCCCGTACCATCAGGCGTTACAAAGGAGAGAAGGGATCATCACGTGTGTGTGCATGGAGGCTGTAGTCCATGCGGGCAGCCCAGGTTCAAATCCGACCTGTGGCTCCTTTCCCGCATGTCATTCCCTACTCTCTCTCTCCCTGCTTTCTGACTCGATCCTCTGTCCTATCTCTCCATTAAAGGCACAAAAAGCCCAAAAATAAATCTTCAGAAAAACTTGTTTTAATCTTGGCGTGCCGAGGACTTTTTGTTGCCGTGGTAACACATATTTAATCTTCTGGTACGTTGACACGTTTGTGTTTTTCTTAGAGACCTCGGTGTCGTTTATTTTTCTCTTTTAGAAGTAAGAAGGAAACAGAATCCTGCTGGACTCATAAATACTTTAAAATATTTATATGAATCTCAAACCAGTTGTTACAAAGTCCAACGGTCCTGATGACCTCTGACCTGACGGGGCTCACGCCTCAGACGGACTCAGAACTGAAACGAGTCGGCACAAACTTCCCTTTCCCTAAATCTGCCTTTCAACCAAAACAAGAAGAAGAAGCAGCAGAGGAAGAAGTCCTGAGCTCGCGTGTGCGTGCAGCGGCCTGAGTCGTCACGTGACTGCTGCGCCCACGAGAACCACGGAGAGGAACCGACACAGAGTAATACAGATAAACAGACGGGATGGACGTTAGGCAATGGGAATCACTTTCCACAGTCGTCACAGAATCATCAACACGGACCAGCTGAACGTTCATCCTCGCGTTCGAAGCAGCGAACGGCAAAGAGACGACCACGTGAATGATGACCGTTAACGTTCCTGAGAGAGAGGGGGAGAGACTTCACCGTCTTCATGTCTGATAAAGCTGCTCCCAGTGTTTCTGTGTGGCTGTCCTTCACTAAGAGAGGAATCTACGAGACAGAGACGTGTAGAGAGACGCCGCTGGATGTTGATGCGTCACAGTACAGAAATAGCCGAGCGTTTGTTCTGCTCGTTTCAAAAACACTAAATCCTCGATTAGGCACAAGACAAGTTTCTTAACGAACGACCGGTCAAGTCAGAAACTATAACTGTATTAAAATACGTTTTCTGATTACATCTTTAAAAACTCCCTGAGATTAAAAATCTCTTCTTAAAGGTCAAATATTTAAAATCCACTTCTCCATGTTCCTCTGGTCTGTCTACAAACCCCCCAATGATGATAAAAGTCCATCCTCCCAAACAGGCCGTTTGGAGATTTTCCCTTCATGACATCACAAAGGGCAGTAGCCCCTCCCCCAGGTGGGTGACTCTCCCACAGCTAGGTGTTTGTTCTGCCCTCTGAGTCTGCCTTCTCACCGTAAACAACAGGGCATGGAGCGAGAAAGCCAGAAACACCCAAGTCCTTCTTCAGAGAGGGGGCGTGGTCAGACACAGGTCATTTACATATTTAAAGATACAGACACAGAATCAGCCTGTTCTGAGCAGGGCTGAAATAGAGGAGTTTATAGACATGATCAAATACAGGATCAGAGTGAATGTTTCTGAGTGAACGAGTCATCATGTTAATCGTGGTGGGAGGTACGACCTCAGATTCATCAGAGTCATTTTCATGGTAACTGAGAAGCCTGTTTGATTGGATGTCTGACTCATGTTAGAAGATAAACACACAAACAATTCAGGATGTGGACACATGAACATTTCTCAACCCTCCAGAAGAAGTTATTTTAACTCTGCACATATTGTCACATGTTTGAGCGCCGTAACCCGTTTTAAAAGCTACTGTGACATCAGTACATTCATATGTTTCTTATCTCTAACAATCTGCAGCTACAGATGAAGTTCATCGTCAAAGTCGTGCCCTGGCTCTAGTGTGTGTCTGTGTGTGTCTGTGTGTGTGTGTGTGTGTGTGTGTGTGTGTGTGTGTGTGTGTGCGCGCCTGTGTGTGTGTGTGTGTGTGTGTGTGTGTGTGTGTGTGTGTGTGTGTGTGTGTGTGTGTGTGTGTGTGTGTGTGTGTGTGTGTGTGTGTGTGTGTGTGTGTGTGTGTGTGTGTGTGTGTGTGTGTGTGTGTGTGTGTGTGTGTGTGTGTGTGTGTGTGTGTGTGTGTGTGTGAGAGAGAGAGAGTTCACACACTCACATGTCAGTGTGTGAAGCTGCTTTGTCTGCAGAGACACACCTTCTCTCACATTTCTCTCTTATGTTTAATCTTCACACACTCACACACTGCTGTGGCTCAGTTGGTAGAGTCGTCGCCTCTCAACCAGAGGTCGAGGGTTTGATCCCCAGCTGGGCAACATGTTCGATGTATCCTTGGACAAGACACTTAACCACGAATTGCTCCCGCTGCTTCGGTGGTGGTGTATGAATGGATTAGTTACTTCTGATGGATGATACTACATAGCAACCACTAACATCAGTGTGTGAATGTGTAGGTGTGACATGCAGTGTAAAATAGAACACACACACACACACACACACACACACACACACACACACACAAATAAACGAGGGCTGGATAACAAGCGTTGTGCGCGGACAGCTGACTGTTTTTAAGAACAGAGAGAGAGAGAGAGAGATATTCTTCCTGATGTCCAGCAGGGGGCTGTCGATTGTAGAGAAGTCTTTGATAAACATTTTCCTAATGAGTCTCAATCTGTAGTTTCAAGTCTTCTTGAACACATCATGGTGTTCATCTAATAAATTATGTTTCCATTAAAGGGATACTTCAGCCATTTGCATTAAGTGTTGTATAATTAGAAACCTGGTAGTGTTTTTGAATGGTCAAAACTGATGGTTCAAACTGATATGGATGAAGGGGATTTTGAAGGTGCTCCAATCGGATGTTCGTGGCTATATAAGTAGTAAGTAGTAGTAAGTAGTAAGCACTGTGACCCAATGTCAATACAGAAGTATCCCTTTAAAAGTCACAGAGACCAGGAAGAGGGGGAGGAGTTAGGGGTGGGGCTACCTGTGCTTGATAAGCAGCTACCATGGCAACGAGATGGCAGATGTCTTGTTCTGTGTTTGGTTGACTCTCTGAGCAGTCGGCTGTTCATTCTCTCACTGAGAGCATTTTTTTAAGGGCGCTCTCACACTACACCCAGTTGTCTCATACCAAGGCGAAGCACGATAAGCCCCCCGCCCCCCTTTGTATTTCAGTACGGCTGTGGGCGGATTTACATAACTGACACAGAAACACTTGAGATCATGACTCCTCTTCAGGGATTCCCTTAGCAGGCAAAAGACGATTGTTGCTGTTTTTTTCTTGTGTCCAGTCCTGTTCAGAGCGCCGTTTCAAGTCGTGATATTTACGCCCCTGTGACGTTTCTCCTTCAGTCTTAATGTTGTGGAGGTGTAATGCGGGGGCGAAGTGACCCCCCCCTCCCCTGTGTGTGTGCATGTCTGACTGTGTGTGTATGTGGAGCTCCCGCTGTGCCGTGCTTCTGCAACGGTGGAACACAATGTGACCTCACAGACTAGGGCGCCAACATTACATCACTCAATATGAACGTACAAAGACGTGATGACGGCTGGGCTGAGTTACGGCACTTTTGCTTCCGACTACTCTCACACACACACACACACACACACACACACACACACACACACACACACACACACATACACACATACACACGCTCTCTCCTTGTGCTGTAGAGGACCGGTAACATCTGGCTCTCAGGGCCCACAGGGGGTGTAAGGTTGCAGTGGCGCGTTGGAAGCAGAAAGAATGGCTGCCCTGCACGCTGACCCGTGCTCTCGAGCCCGACTGATGCTGGGTTTACGTTTCAGGGCTGAGGCAGAGATATAACTATAGGAACAGGCTGAACATGAGGGTTTGAAAGGAACAAGTTTGTCTCCAAGTTTACTTGTTTCAAACGTGAGACCTCAGGATTTTAAACAGTCTGTTATTTTAATGATCATTAGTATTGAAAAGTAAAGTCTCTATTTCATGAGAGGGACGTGCAGGAGAGGCTAACTCCTGCTAACTGAAACAGATTCATTGCTGAGGATCTAAAAATGTCAAACAGACACAGTTTGAAATCCTCTCTTCTTTTTCCGTGTCCTCCAGCAGCGTCCAGCCGGCCGCCCGCTCCATCTTCTCGTCCCCTGACGCTCAGGGCCCCTCGCTGGGCTCCTGTCAGCCCCACATGCACATGATGTTCCTGAAGACCCACAAGACGGCCAGCAGCACCGTGCTCAACATGCTGTACCGCTTCGGGGAGGAGCGGGACCTCCGCTTCGCCCTGCCGCTCGGATACCAGCTGGGATACCCGCTGCCCTTCAACGCTCACAGGGTGAAGGGGTACAGAGGCCCCCGGGCCGTTGAGTTCAACATCATGGGCAACCACATGAGGTTTAACAAGCCAGAGGTGAGATATGGAGAACATTGAGCATGATGATATTGTGTAGTGAAAAGGGTTTAATGCTTCTGGGACATGTGAAGTTTTATTTCAGTAAAGCAACAACGAGGAATCTATTCAGTTAGAGACTACAGCGAGCATCAACACTGATTGGACTAACTCCTAAAACAGGAAGAGTTTCTGGTGAAAATTATAAAAGCATTCTTCCTCATCACAGAATAACCAATAAAAACCAAGAAGATCAATATGTAACTCTGACACCTAGTGGTTAAAATGAGTACTGCAGTCCAAATTCTAAACACTGTAGAGAGCTGTCTCCCCCCGCCCCCTCCTCTCTAGAGTCGATGCTCACACAGGTTGCCATGTGTGTAGGACCCTGACGGTCCAACCAGTGAGATGTGTAGTGAGTGAAATGATAAAGTGATTTTACTATCTGATCTGACATTAAGGAAACATGTTATGTTGAAGTGCTGGCTTCTCTGACAACAATGCAGCAGCCAGTATGTCCTCCTTCTAACTTTAGATTCTGGTCCTGAATGATCTGGATTTGTTTGGACCAGAGAATGTAGGCGGTTTTAAGACACCCCCACACGGCTGTTTTGGACGCCCCTCAGTTTGTCAGATATGAGAGCAGTTATCAGGTCAACAGGTGTTGCAGTGATGGAAGCGGGCAAGAGAAGTGGTTCAGATAGAAGTGATTGTACCCGACCTAAAAAGCCTCTGCATGTTTCTAATAAGCTCCACGAGCAGAAACGTGCTCAAACTAGGATCAATATTGGAGATGTTTTAGAAAAATGGAGAGAGAAAGATTTACAGACTGATGCAGAGCTGGATAAACACTGAAGCTTCAGTGTCCACCACATGGTGACCTGCGAGAGCATCTACTCTAGAGAGGAGGGGGCGGGGGGGAGACAGCTCTCTATGATGTTTAGAATTTGGACTGCAGTACTCATTTTAAACACTAGGGGTCAGAGTTACATATTGCTCCTTTTAAAGTTTTGTAAATTGAACAGGTATTTTGTTTGGAGATGAACACAGTTTTGTTCCTTCTGTTAAAAATGAAGTAGTGGAGCAGCGGAGTCAAACATTGATCAGTTTGGAGAAGCTGTAAGACAGCAAACAAGTTTAAAACGTTTCATGGGGCAGATTGTTGCAAACACACAGCTGTGATTAAATGAAACTCCTGTGGTTAACGGTGTTCTTGTTTTTGTGTCTCTCAGGTGGAGAAGGTCATGCCTGCTGACACATTTTACTTTTCCATCGTCAGAGACCCTGTGGCGCTCGCTGAGTCTTCCTTCGCTTATTACAAAGAAGTTGCTCCGGCCTTCAGGAAAGCTAAAGGTTTGGGCGACTTCGCTGACGATCCCAGAAAATACTACGACCCTCGTCTCCGTAACAACCACTACGCCCGCAACCTGCTGTGGTTCGACTTCGGCATGGACCACAACGCTAACTTCTCCGTGGTGCTGGCTCAGCGAGGGACGGCCATGATCCGGCGCGCCTTCAAGCTCATTCTGGTCTCTGAGTACTTCGACCAGTCCATGATCCTGCTCAGGCACGCCCTCTGCTGGCCACTGGACGCCGTCGTCTCCTTCAGCCTGAACGCTCGACAGCAGAAGCCCAGCAGTGTCGGGGGGATCGGGGGGAGCTGGGTGGGGAAAGCGGCGGCGGCAGCGGGCGTTGGCGGCAGAGTTGGACGTCTACAAGCAAAGTCGGTGCCCAACCTGCCGCTGACGGAGGATCAGCGTGAGAAACTGCGTCAGTGGAACGCCCTAGACTGGTACTTATACAAAGCCTTCAACAAGACCTTCTGGGAGGAGATCGAGAAGTTCGGCCACGCCCAGATGGAGCAGGAAGTGGCTCTCCTCAGGACGCGGCGGGACGACCTGGCCCGGGTTTGTCTCAGGGACGGAGGGAAGCCTGTGGAGGCACAGAGGATCCGAGACCGAAACATCCGACCGTTCCAGAGCGGATTAGTGAAGATCCTGGGCTACGAGCTGCACCCGGGGCTCGATAACGCCACCAGGACGGCGTGCCTGAGGATGATCCGCCCGGAGATCCAGTACAAAGACGTGCTGGATTTTAAACAGTTCCCCCGTGTGGCTGCGGCGCCCGCCCCGGCTCAGGCGGGGCAGCAAGGCGGGGTCGCAGCCGGCGGATCTTTTTTAAGAGCGGACTCGTCCAGGACAGCAGAGAGGGCGATGGGAGGGGGGGAGGTAGGGGGGAGGACAGTGGAGGAGGGGGGGAGGGACTGGGACGGGAGCCGTTTAAAAAAAAACAACCAGACTCTGACAGAAGGAAGAGCGCGGCTCAGATAGTCCCCTGAAAAAAAAACAAAAAAAACACAGATAGGTACAGATGTATGAAGCTGAACTCTGAGCCGACGAGTTTACACGAGAGGAGATGAAAAGGTTCGTCGTCTGCCCCTCCTCCTCCTCTTCTTCTTCTTCTTCTCTTTTCTTCTTCTCTGCTTGTTTTTCTTACAGACTGCCTCTGGGCTTCACTCTGCGTGACTCTGTCATGTGACCTCTGAGCGGCTGGCGGCGCCCCAGCTGCAGCTGGCGGTCGTTTGTTGGTCTCTGCAGGATGTGAAGGGACTGTTTGGTGTTTCATGAGGAGACGTGTCTGCAGGTCCTGCTGCTGTTCATCCCGCTCTGTGTGTTCATACATGTTCATAGTTATACTGTGAGAGCTCGCAGTTCTTCACACTTACCTCTTGCGTTTCCGTTTCTGAGCATCTGTTTGTCTGTTTTGATGAAGCGTGTCAGAATGTGTGATGCTGTTGGACGCCACGTGTTTACAAACGATACGATCCATAGAATTCAAAGAGCACTAAATAAGTTGTGATCCCTCTTTCTCCTGCTGATGTGGTTTTTTCCAGCAGTAAAGGACGGTGCCTGGTGAAGGACAAAACTAATCAGATAAAGTTTCTCTCAGAGGGAGAGCTGAGCCGAGTCCACAAACCTGATCCTCTTCTTAATAATAGAGCGGCAGACGCAGGTCTGAGACCTGCAGACGGCTGCTTCATATCAGAGTCCAGACACAAACAGAGAGGGCTGCCTGCAGGTCTACAGAGATCTATGTTGTTAGAAATGAATTCTTCTCTGTGTGGGATGATTTGTCTGAAAGAAACCCTGATTTATTTCATAACACTGCAAACACTCCCCAAATCTCTCAGAGGATCACGTCGATGTTAAAGGTTGAAGAAAGAGTCGGCAGGCGTCTTTAAATCTTACTTCAAATCACCTTCAAATCACCTGAAAAAAAACACCTGAAGTAGGAGAAGACAAACGGTCAGACATGTTCAAACATCCTTAAAAAAAGACGTGAGAAACACGGATCATCGGTCAGAAGATGTGTGCAGTTCTCGTGAACTGAAGCCTGTTGTCTGTTTCCAACAGTAAAGACGTCTGAAGTTGAAGTAAATTCATCTTCTGACCTTTAAAAATCTGTTTTTACACGTTACTCTTGCATGAAATGAAACGCTGAAGAACCACTCCCCCGCAGAGAAAAACACAGGAATGTGTTTTTGTTTGATAATTTCTCCAGCACCCCCCGAAACTGCTGCACAGGGAACCATGTGACAAACAAGAGGACACTTTCCAACTGCTGCTTCAGGGTACCTGAAGACAGAACGAGCCACATAATCAAGAGAAGAAAACACTAAAACACAGCAGCTTAAGCTCACTTTTAAACGAACCTTACCAAGTGTTAGAAAAGACAAGAACAGATGTTTAACATTGCACCATGACATCTCCGCCTGAGGGTACCCGAAGGAAGTCCGAGCCACATAATAGAAATAAAACATAACAACAGCACTTAAACACAGCCTCTTAAGCGTACTTTTTTTAAAATGAATTTTACCCTAAGACAAACACAAAGGTACTTTCAAACTGCTGCTTCAGGTACCTGAAGACAGACCGAACCACATGTTGAAATGAAAACATAAAAACTAACTTAAAACCAGAGCTGACAGGTTAGCTGCTTCTTCAGGGACTCCTTCTGGGGTTCCTTAAAACAGACATGAAGGGAACCTCGACATAGGGAACATAAAAACTGCTAAAGGACTTTTCATCAGCTGTGCGAGGAATTAACGTGTTCTTCAGATATTCTTTCACACGTGCAAGAACATGTTGACGTATTCGTGCAAACAAACATCAGTTTCTACGTCACAAATCTTCCTGGACTTGTTTTGGGTGTTAAAAAGAAATCGCCCCTGGATCTTAATTCAGACAGGTTCCCCGTCCCTGAGGGAAAGTTCCTGCAGTGTGAACGTGGATTTACTGCGACAGACTCCGTGCATGAACGCAGCCTGTAGTTGCACGCTGAATATTCAATCTATTTCTCGCCGTTAGTGACCTGTGCCCGCCGGCTGTAACTAAAGACAACAATGTTGAACAGACGGACTGAAGCCGTTTCCTTGATGCAGCTTTTTGCTGCAGGAAACAAACTCTTAAGAATCTCTGGAATGCATCTGAAGAGTTGATTTAACGCTGCTTCCTCGTCAGCATGCAACATAACACAAGACACCTGTCGATCTCTCCGTCAGGGTCATGTGACCGCACACGGGTTGGTGCAGCTCCTACAGTAAGTCCTCCTCCTGGGTCAGGTCTGCTGCTTGGTGTCTGACTGGTTTTTCTAGAAGGTCTTTCCTCTGAGCGCTTCACTGCTGCATGTGTACTCACTGAGGGGAAAGACTGATCTGATCAGAGCGGCAGAAAAACACAGAAGAAGAGATTGTAAAGGGAGACCAGCTCTGATAAGAGAATGTTTTAATGCAGGGGTTAAAGCAGGAAGGTTGGGTTTGAAAAGGCTCTAAGATGACATTCTTCAGAATGCTCTGCAGTCATTCATCATTCTGTCGTTTATTGATCGTGTTGCGTCGGAGCCGTGCGTGTGCAGCCGTCCGGTGAACACACAGGAAGCTCATGTGAGCACCTCACCATGCTGCTCTTCTTCTGTGGTTTTCACTCTCTGCTGTGACACTCACCACATATTTCCTGTTCGGAGCAAAACGAGGCTGAAGTCTGGTCATCTGAGAATCCATTTTCAGAGAGGAATGTGTGGCACCGAGACGCTCCAGTTCCAGCACAGAGAACGGGCAGACGTTTCAGAACGCAAATGCTGCCAACATATTTGTTCGACTCAAACAGTGTGCAGATGTTTGGTTTGTTTAAGGTTTATTTTTGGGGCTTTTATTGTAGAGACAGGACAGAGGAGAGAGAGGGGGAACGACAGGCGGGAAAGGAGCCACAGGTCAGATTAGAACCCGGGCCTTCGTACATGGGGCGTGCAAACTAACCACCAGGCCCCCGAGTGTGCTGAAGTCTGTCTGCAACCTTTGACCATTAAAGACAAGAAGCTACCACGATAGCTGCTGCCTAGGACGTCTATTTTTGTTGCTGTGGTATCAAACATGTCCTGATGTCGTTCGATTATTACGAGATTCATATCGAAGTTTGAAATTCCAAAACTTTTTCTCCAGCCTCTTTTCCAAGTTTGATCACCTTTGAGTTCAGAAAACCAAGATGGCGACAACTGAAAGCCTTTAAACTCTCAGTTGTCTTTTAACCAATGAGAGGCTGCTCATTCTTTGTCCTCTTCTTTCAGTCAGTTTATGGGAAACTGTGCAGATATGTCAGAGTTTACTCCGGCCGCTCGGCGTCTCCAGGTTCAGGCGGAGAACAAAGGTCTGGAAACAGCTCTCAGAGTGTTGAAGAGCTCTCGTTGTGTCTCTGTAAACGTTGAACTTTTGACTGACTGACGCTGAGAGCCACAAACAAAGTGGCTCTCACGCCGAGCAGCGGAGTGTGTGCGGTGTGAAGAGTGTCTCCTTACAGCCGTCGGCCTGTCGGGGGGGATTGGGTGTTCGGCTTTGTGTTTGGATGGCTGCCTCCTCTGTTTGCTTGGATGAAAGGGAGACTGTTCACCGGCTCGGAGAGACGCTGAGTCAAAGAGAGAGAGAGATAAAGAGTTAACAAAGATGTCAAATGTACGGGACAAACCTGGCTTCATTCATTCTCCGTTGTCTGTCAGGGAAACACGAGATTTGTGAACCGCTGATCTGAAACGCCGTCTCAGAATAAATCAAACTGCATGTTGACGTAACGCCGTTCAGTCCTCTAACGATGCAAGGCAATGAACTCCAAACGTCCGTGAACACAGGAATAAAATCATCTCTGTGCTCGTACATGGAGCAGAGAGAGGGGACATGATAGGACGGCGGGTTAGTTCACCTTTGACCTGCAGAGGAGACGAGGGATGGGTCAAACATTTCCCCGACTTTCACCCAGGAGACCGAGCGTCTGCGTTTACCAACCAACACTGTGTTACGGCTGCTAAATGGAACCTACAAACTAAAATGACTGGGTCACTCAAAAAGACCAAACCCACTTCAGACAGCTTTAAAGGGCGCCGTAATACAGACGTTAGAGTACACCATAAAAACGAATACAGAGAAACTTTCCAAGTTGTACCTGGAAAGAAAGGTCACACACCTTGTTACAGCCGCTAAAGGCCACCTTGCAGTGTACTCTTTGGGTTCTTAAAGACAGCTGATAAAAGGAACTATAAACCGTCCTGATTATGTGTTAGAGGGAAGAACACAGCCGTCAAACTGCGGCTAAAAGCACCTTGAATTTGAGGCTAAAGAGAACCCTAAAACAGACTCCCACACTATTTAAAAAAATACCTAGAAACTGTGTTGTGAATGGAAACCTAACGACAGACACCAAAAGCTTCAGGGTGCCTCGAAACAGGTCGATCAGAGTTTAAGAAAAGACAAACCAGGAGCTAAATTAGCAGCTTCAGGGAACCTCAAAGGAGCTGCTAACTCACATCTGACCTCAAGTTCAAACTAACAGACACGATTAGTGGAGATGATGGTTGTATTTTTCTTGTATTTCAAGTGAGACATTTAAAGGAAGAATGTGCAACTTTTTGATCCAGTAGATGTCGCTCTTGAGTGCCAGCATGAAACCAAAACAAACTTCCTGTTTGGCCACACCTCCTCCATACTGAAGCCTCCACTCTCCTCCAGAGACACACCTCCAACCCCTCCCCACATTGGCTCGAGCTGCAATCACCTGTGTCCTACATTGTTGTGTTAGCATGCTAATGTTAGCGCTCTTTAGTTAGCTCGTAGCTTCACATTGCATGTAAATTGACACAGAATGGCGGTGATCTAAAAACTCTCACTAACATTCAAATAATCAGTGAGTATGTTCTTCTCTCTAGTCTCTTGACTAAAACAGCTTTTATACACAAGGGGAGGAGCCAGCCGTCCTGTCCATGTAAACACAGCTCTGACAACAACACAGCCAGCGGGACTCGAGCTTCTCACTCATTGTAGACAGTCATGACTCAGACACATTTACACAGGATAGACTGGATTCATGATATATTTATGTGGAACATGTCGCACATTCTTCCTTTTAAAGTCACGCGAATTTTGAAATGTCAAATGTGAAACATGTTAAGGTACTTTTTGTTTTTGGATGCATATGTGTTGAAGGACCGGTACATGACAAACATCTGAAGACTTGTTTTTCTTTTGGTCGTTTTAAAAGTGAATGATTCAGTTTCTGAACTATTTAAAGAGGTCATATTATGCCCTTTTTGGGGTTCGTATATTTAATCTGTGTACGTACTAAAGTATGTTCACAATAGCTAAAGTTTGAAAAAAGTGTCTGTTTTCATGAACTGCTGCTCCATGCACCGGCTCGCTTCTGACTCTCTCTCTAAGGCTCTGAAGTGCCCACGTTCAGAGTCCCCAAGTGTGCCAAGTCTGATCTGATTGGTCGGCCTGTCGGCTCTGCCGTAATTGGTCAGTCGCTCAGCACAGTTCTCGGAAATGTCCCGCCCCTTTTACCATATTGGGAATGCAGCCACTTTGGCTCCGTCCGAGGGGAGCATAAACATTAGCACCTTAGCAGTACTGTGCTACCACAGGCTGCGGCATATCATGGGCGTGCTACAGAAGTTAATGGGCGTGCAACATGAGCTGCTGGGCTTGTCACAACGAGCCAATGGGCTTAGATCAGTGATATCACACTGACAAGACGTCACACTGGCAAACATTTTTTGAGGGGGGCTAGAACCGAGTGTTACATGCAGCTTATGCTGCAGCTAACAGGAGGACGTAGGAGAAGCCGCGTTTCCACGGACTTTGAATTTTTGCACATAGATGTGCCTAAACATGCACAGGACACTTGGAAAACACACTAAAGAGCATATAAAACCAGAAAAAGCATAATATGACCCTTTAAAGGTACAAAGTCATATGGAAATGCAAAGGTTATATTTGTTTCTGGACGCTACACCGGAATACCTTTCTTGAATTTTAAGTTTAAAAATTGAAGGTTATACTTTGAAATGCACATGTTTGTTTTTGTTACAAATAGTTAACATGTTAAAGGAGCAGTAAGTAACTCTGACCCCTATTGTTCAAAATGGGTACTGCACCATCTACCGTCCCCTCCTCTCTAGAGTCCATGCTCTCACAGGTTGCCATGTGGTGGACACTGAAGCTTCAGTGTTTTTCCAGCTCTGCATCAGTCTGTAAACCTTTCTGTGTTCTAACCTCTCTCCATTTGTCAAAAGCATCTCCAATATTGATCCTAGTTTGAGCACGTTTCTGCTCGTGGAGCTTATTAGAAACATGCAGAGGCTTTTTAGGTCGGGTACAATCACTTCTATCTGAACCACTTCTCTTGCCCGCTTCCATCGCTGCAACACCTGTTGGTTTGACCTGATAACTGCTCTCATATCTGACAAACCGAGGGGCGTTCAAAACGGCCGTGTGGGGGTGCCTTAAAACCGCCTACCTTCTCTGGTCCAAACAAATCCAGATCATTCAGGACCAGAATCTAAAGTTAGAAGGAGGACATACTGGCTACTGCGTTGTTGTCAGAGAAGCCAGCACTTCAACATAGCATGTTTCCTTAATGTCTGATCATGTAGTAAGGTCACTTTATCATTTCACTCACTACACATCTCACTGATTGGACATTTAAAGAAACATGTGGATCCCAGACCTGGAGCATGTAATCTTTACATCAAGACGTACATTGTCCCTAAATCATTCGGTTATCGTACGAATGATTAACAGAAGCAAACGTATCTCAAGAAAACAAGATGATGGTCAGAAATAATCTGTGAAATCTCAGTCAGTCTTCCCTGTCAAACCCGATGAGACAAGTTTTTATTCTTCCAGGAGGACGTGGTCAAAGCGTGTTTCTGCTCCGGTACTGTGACTCTCAGTAGCGTGTTACTTGTGTACTTCCTGTGTGAACATGTTGTATGTTACATGCCGTGTTTCAGAATATCAGGTACGTCTTGTGTGTGTAAGTCTTCACAGCGAGCAGCAGCTCTGCTACACGCTGTGGTTTAAATTGCTCTCATGCACGCTTCATTTAGACGTCTTCTCCACTCCGCAGGTCATCACTGACACGACGTACTTTACCTGAAACCACCTCAAGCTGTCACAGGCTCAGCTGGAGGCAGAGGCCTGACAGTTTGTTCAAGAGCGGCTCGCAGCTCTAGATTGGGTTTTACTTGAAACTGTATTTTTGTTGGGTTTGTAGCGGGTTGCACCGTTTGTGTGCTTCCTCTCAGCTGTTTTTTTTCTTGTTCTGAATAAAAAAGCAACGGTTCCTAAACTGCAACAACTTGTCTGCTTCATTTTTACCCGTTGGTCATTGACTTCACAAACAGCGTTCAGCCAATCAGGAGGTGTTTGAATATATTAAAGAGGACATATTACCCTCCCTTTCCACCTTTCCACCTTTCCAAACAGTCACCTGTTGTCTAAATGAAACATCTGTGCTGTGCTTTGGTCAAAATATAACATGAATCAAGCACCAGAGGAGGTTTGTGACCCTGTATAAACCAGCTCTCTCAGAATGCTCCGTTTTGGTGTGTGTGTCTCTTTAAATGAAATGACCCCCCGAGTTTTCCCGGTAGACATCACTCCTCTGTAGCGAGAATAAAAATGGCGGACATGCACAAAGGTTTAGCTCTAGGCTGGGGGTGGAGATATCAGGAGAGGGGATTTGTTTTTACCAGAATCCCACTGTGACATCACAAGGAGAGCACATTTGAAATGGAGCCTTTTTCTCTGTGTTGTAAGACTTATGCAGACCACAAACAAAGGACTGGATGGATTTATTTCACATTTTGTGGGTCGGTAGACACTCAGGTTACCAAAATAAATGTTCAGAAACACTGCAAGTGGATTTTTGTCCCCTTGAATGTTACATTCAAGGTCTGTGGGAATGATTATAACCATTAGAATCTAAACTGCAAACAAAGAAGAGACAGCACCAATGTCTTATTTTTAAATATTACATTCTGTATGTATGGAAGCCTTGAGTGGACAAACATCAGTACATTTAGTTTGACAACATTTTCACATGACGATGATAACGAGCAGATTCCGGTTGTTTCCTTGAAATCATCTCACAACAATGCTTGTCTTCCCGTGAAAATCAGATAATTCCTCAAGATCTGGAGGAAACAACTGAAATGAACTTGTTCTTTTGGGAAGCCAGCGCTGCAATCCCGAGTAAACGAGATAAGTTGTTGGAGATCTTGAAATTAAATAATTTAATGGAAAAAAAATGGATGCACGTCCTCTGAGAACAGGCAAACTCCACACAGAGAGGCTCCTGTCGGACGGGGATTCAAACCAGGAACCTTCTATAACTCAACGCGACGAATAAGAGAAACATTAGAGCGGCATGAAGGAGGACACATCAAACATCACCTTGGGTAGATAAGAAAATCACTTAGATTAAAAAATAACAGAAACTTTTTTCCATGAGGCCTGTGACAAAAAGAAGACGTCATTATATTTTTTATTATTATGACTTATTATAAATCTTATCTCCTCTATTTGAACATTTAACCGTCTGTTTTTTCTTCTCTCATGTTTGAAGGCAGAGTTCGTCTCTTTACTGAGCTTCATTGTTCTCATTTGAACTCTAAATATTTCAACATTAAAGTTTCACTAAAGGTTACATTTATTAACCAACTATTTTAAAAATCTTTTTTATATTAATGTGATGATTGTTAATTCATCGTGCAGAATTGAGTCTGTATTAACGCTCACACTAACATTTAAAAATGACATAAAAATATTTATTCAGTCTTTGAAGAAGTTACCCAAAGACTCTGAATTATTAATATTTACTTTGATTAAAACACCTTTATTTATTCTCATTTTTTTATTTTCATTTAATTTGACTTTTAATTAGATTTTTAAAAGTACATTTAAGTCTGATTTTACTAATTCATTTTTTATTTAATTTATTTAATTTTAATTTAATTAAACATATTTAAATCTAATTTACTCTAATTGTAATTTATTTCATTGGAATTTGAAATTTAAATTGCTAAATTAAATAAACTAAAATTCTCATTATTGTTTATGTTTGTTTTGTTGTTTTCGTGTCAGTTTGTCTTTAAATTTGCTTGTGAAATGTTTCATAGTTTAAAAGTTTGTTTGCTTATTAATAAAGAACGAAATAAAATTCTAATTTAAAGAAGTAAACAGATCGTTTGGTGGTTATGCGGCTCTGTGGTTGATTAGTTTGGTCTGGAGAACAGCTCTGACTCGGGCATCGATTATCCGACCTGTTGTTTAGAACAGTAAAGATGTTATCGCCTCTACAACGTGCCTGTAGCTGATATATTTATTTATATTAAATACAAATAATAATATAAGATGGAAGCGTGTATTTTTTTATCGTAGTAAATTAATTCCGTGTTCTTCCTCCTGGGATCGATTAGTACAGTCAGCGGCGCAGCTCTAACTCGATTAGCCGTCCTATTGTTTGTATTGTTAGCGGAAGCAGAGCAGTGATGGCGGTCTCCCCGGTGTGTTTACGTTAGGAGCCGACGGTAATGACCGTTAAACGTCAAACATGGAGTCCCGGTGTGAGTATTTCATGTATTTTCCCGCCGCTCCGGTATCAAGTCTCACCGACCTGTCCGAGTTCACGTCTCTGCCGAAGCGGAAACAGGTCTACCTGGGGGAGACCGTCCAGGTGCTGCTGGTCCTCAGGTTCCGGGTAAGGCTGTCAATCAACACTTTGGATCCTCTTCGATACAACGTGTTTTTAAACGATGATTTAATGACCGATAGCGTCAAAATAAGCTTAAAAACTACATTTATTTCATCAGACAGGCGCGTGAATGAGGCTGGTTTGCAGAAACACTTTGTCAATGTGTCAGAATGGAAAAGTTTTCGATGTTTTTTATGAAATTAAGACAGTTATCTTTAGTGAACCTGCTTTCTTGGTGATTAAAAACTGAAACATCACTATATTTGGTGCTCAGGACTTGTGTTTGTTTCCTGTCAGCCGGAGCTCTGCGTATGTTTCTGCTCGTTTCTTTTACAATAGGAGGAGGGAGACAGATCCAACAGGCATGCCTCCTGCTGTTGCCATGGTGATTTCAGATGCTGTCTGTCAGTTTGTGTAGGTAGAAGTCCAGGAGTCAGTGAATCGGCTCGTGGCTCCGCTCTCTCTGTGTGAGTGTGTGCAGTCCTACAGCTGAAATATCAAACATGTCAGAAAATAAGTCAACTGATGGAGAGCAGCTGATCGGTGATCGTCTGTCGTGTCTCAGTCGTACGACTCAAACATCGGGTCTAAATGGGCCTGAAATCGTACAGATTACGCCCGGCTTAGAGCTAGTTTACATCTGCAGTCCATCATCGGGTCACGATTAAAACATCACAAAGTAATGAAACATCGCTAAAAAATAAACAAAAACCAAAAAGGATGCTGTGTTGCTAAGCTTCTATGGGAGGGGTGTCGCTGGACGGCGCCTTGTTTTTATCCTCCTGCCATTGATGGATGTCAGTAACTGAGCTACTTTCCTTTTTGCTCTCCTCTCCTCCGACCTGAGGGTTCCTGTGGACGCTGTGTTGCTCATGTGTGATAAGATAGTAGCCGTACAACCGGACTTGGTAAGGTTGATGACACTTTTGCGTATCTTACTGTCTCTGACGTAACGTTGCCAACACAGTGTGCTTTTCATTTCTGATAATTCAAAACAACAACTGTTCCGGTATCGGGGGTGTAGGACTTCAGTCTTTGTTGTTGTGATATCAAAACTTTTGATTTTACTCTTAGATTAAGTTTAACATTCTGCTGTCTTGTCTAGTTGCAGGACGCGGTGAAGAAGCATGACAGCTCTGGTATTTCACCCTGGAAGGACCTGGCGGGCTCTCTGTCCGCTGTGGTGAGCGTGTGCGCCGCAGAGAGGCGACAGCAGAGAGCCGATGAGTGTGAGCCGGACATCCAGACCTCCAGCTGCAGCGAGGACGAAGAGGAGGAGGAGCCGGGGGACAGCGTGGACAGGACCCGGGCCTTCGCACACTGCAGCCCGCTTCTCATGCACAGCTACCCGGGCAGAGATGGGCGACCGGGCGCCAGGGAACCGGTGAAGGTGAGAGGGGGGGCGTAGACCCCCTCCCCCTCTGGGTGGGGAGGGGGTCTCCTGGGTTAGGGGACGTCTGTTTAAAGTTTGACGACACTAATTAGGACTTAAACCTCTGAACTCGCTGCTGGTCGTACCGCTTTAATGGAGAGGTCACAGGAAGTTCCCCTCACAGATCTGACCAGAGACCTCAGGCCTTTAGACGCCCACTGTGTCTTTAGTTATCTGTGGTATGTGAGTCTCTCTGATAAACCGCTGCGGACTTCGCTCTGCTTGTTGCACCATCTCTGTGCTGCAGATGAGTCCAGACTTGACTGAACGTTCAGCTCCTGAGGCGCTGTGAACCAGATCAGGTTGCCACCTGTCGGTCTGCTGACTGGGGTGGGGGGGGGGGGGGGGGGGGGGTTCCTCAGACGTCTGCAGGGGGACTGAATGCACAGAACATTACGGCGTGCTGGGGACCAACTTAAGCGGGTGGTTAAACATGTTTGCACAGAGACGACTGCTTCGAGCTAAAACCCACAGCCGCTGTGATGAGGACAAGGGCCTCTGTACATGGGCTATCAGCGCCCCCAACAGCCCAATAGAAGAGTTTATCGTCATGTTCTTCTGTACAGATTAAAAAAAAACATCCTGAACACGACTTCTTGTTGTCAGAAACACGAGGGAAACGTTTGCAGCTTGTGAGTCTGCCTTCTTTACATCAGCTAAATATGTGATGTGTGAATGAATTCTACTCGTGAAATACTAAAACTAAGTTCCTTAAACAGCCAAACTGAAATGAGATAGGATCTTCACACCTTCAGAAACCTCCTGAAGTGTTGGTGTTGAGCGTCACGTGTGAACACAAACAGCTGAATGTTTCTCTCTTCACCCGGAGTTTCTCCTTCAGCCTCCTCGTATTTATTCTGCAGAAAGTCAGAGTGAGCTGATGTGAGAACGCAGCAGGATATAATCAGGAGAATTCACCTGGAGCGAGTGGGAGGGGGTGGTGACGTTTATTCCCTGTGATCGCTGCACAACCATAAACTGTCTGCACGCCACCTCTACCATCTCCTTGCTCTAATGAACCTGCTGCATTATGTTTCCTGTTCTCCAGTATGTTCTTCTCCACTCTTTAGATCACATTGAGATTCTGTTCAACTACACGTAGCATTGATAGAAAGACACATATTCTCATTATAGTGTCGTATAGAGGACTCTGTCCGCCACTTTTACGTCACGTCTTGCCTCAGGAGACACCCCCCCCCCCCCCCCCCCCCCCGTCTGACAGGGATAGTCTCCTATACTCAAACACTTAACATTAAAAATGACATGCAGCTGCAGAGCTCTGTGCTCTGATTATTTTCACACATCGTCTCTCCGCTCTGTAACCTCTCTCTCCGTTTCCTCCTGCAGTCTGCTCTGGTTCTGGACGATCAGGTCGTCTTCTGTCTCACCGTCTCTCTGGACAAACTGCCAGTCAACACGGTCAGAGCAAAGGTCAGACACACACACACACACAGTAATGATGTGATCAATATGCCAATACTTCTGTTGGTACCGTTGTAACTTTCCTTTTAAAATCTAAAACACAATCTGTGTGTATGTGTGCGTGTGTGTGTGTGCGTGCGTGCGTGCGTGCGTGCGTGCGTGCGTGTGCGTGTGTGTGTCCTCAGGTGGTGGTGACGGTGTGGAAGCAGGATGATGAAGAGGTGGAGGTGAGAGAACACGGATACCTGACTCTGCTGCAGCTAAGGAGTCCAGCACAAACCTTCAGACAGGACCAGAGCTCCTTCAAGGCTCAGGGTAAAACACACACACAAACACACACACACACACACACACACACACAGTGTGCAGGTAAAGCTCCCGCTGTGACTCTGTTCTCATGTTGTGTTTCATTCTCAGTCAGCACCTTCCTCAACGTTCTTCCTCCTCCCAGCCTTCAGTGTCAGCAGATGACTGTGTCTGGAAAACATCTCACTGTCCTCAAAGGTAACACACACACGTACACACGCACACTCACTTAGCATCAATCTCAGAACGCATCAGTTATTGTCTGAAATAAGTCAGGAAGTGAGTAGCGTGGCTCGTCTGAACAGGTGAGTTTTTAGAAGCTTGTAGGGAGATGATTCCAGAGAGTGGGGGCTAAAACAGCGAGGGCCCGATCAACTTTAGACTTTTAAGGTAGCGGGCGGGATGGAAAGCAGGCATGGAAAGCCCTCCATCATCTGGCCCCTCCCCCCTACATGTATAAGCCCCTCCCCCTTACCTGTCTGCGCTTCTCCACCCGTACTCTCAGGTCTGCTGAAGCGAATTCCCCTTACAGGATGTTTTTCCTGCATGAGTCAAAGCCTGCTGATTTGTGATTGGTCAATGCTACTCAGCCTACAAGTGATCGCAGAGCACATGCTAAAGACCCAGATTCTACATTTAAAATAAATTAAGAGTATATGTTCTCTGACCTGACGGCTGATTCTCTGTTTCGTCCTCAGTGTTGAACTGCAGCTCTCAGGAGGACGTCTGTCTCAGAGACATGAAGATTCTCCCAAACTACAACTCGTCCTACCTCCCCATGATGCCCGACGGCTCCGTCCTGATCGTCGATAACGTCTGGTGAGTTACAGGAGCGCCGAGTCGGTGAGGTGTTCTTCAGAGCCTCCTCACAAACACTAACTTTGTCCCACTGCAGCCACCAGCCGGCTGAGGTCTCCACGGCGTCGTTCTGTCGGATAGACAGCGAGTCGTCACGTTTACCCAGCATGCTCAGCGCCCTGGAGGAGCAGAACTTCCTGTTCCAGCTGCAGCTACAAAACTCAGACGATGAAGACTCGAGTGAGGTGAGAGGACACGATGAAGGAAATGTCTGTTCCCTTTAATCGTCAGTGTGGGAGACAAACTTCTAAACATTGTAGAGACTTTTAAGATCCAGAATCCCAACGTTTAATATCCTTTAATCGAGGTTCGAGGTTGAAGACTCACCTGTTTACAGCTGCCTTTAATGAAACAATTTTAATAAGATTTTAAACTTTTACTCCTCACTGAAACTTTTAACTCTTTTTATATTTTTACTTTAATTATTTCAGTCATTTTTAAAATGTTCTATTTTAATGTTTCTTTGTGGTGCTTTTGCTATCTTGTGTGAAGCACTTTGAATTGCCTTGTTTTTGAAATGTGCGACATAAATAAACTTGCCTATCCTTTATGCAGTAAAGACAAAGTGTGACAAAGACTGTTTGAACAATCTCTGCAGAAATCATCTGAAACTTCATATCATCCCGTGTCTCTTCTCTGCAGGGTTTGGAGGTCCCGTTGGTGGCTGTGTTGCAGTGGTACACTCCAAATCTGCCGTACACCAGGTAACGGCTCCTCTTCTCATCGACCTTTAGCAGCTTTAAAAAGTGCGGATGACGAGGGGTTAAAGTGTTTATAATTCTTTAAGAGTAACGATAGAAACAGGAAGTATTCCTGTGAGACGGTTAAAGATTTCGATCAGAGGCAAGGTGGTCAGTAACTGCTTCATGTCTCACAGTTTGTGTCAAAGTCTGACTTTCTGCTGGATTAATGTTTAATCTGCCCGTGACGTGGATTTCATTTAAACTGAAAATGTCCCAAAAACTTCAAACAGATCTGTTTAAAATCCTCCGCAGGAAGAGGAAGTACAGCAGCGGAGAGGATCTACTACAAAGTCTTTTCAGAGACGGTTTGAATGTTTTTCATATTTAGTGTTTTAACTGGAGGAGCTGAATCCTGGATTGTCCCACCTCCATGCAGGTGTTGGAGTTCATTTGTTTCAACATCACACCCTCGTGTCCGTCCTGTCCACATATGTTTATGGAGATGTCCTTTTTGTTTCACTGGTGCATGTCTAAGTCCTGGAGTGGCTGACTTTCATGACCTAATTGGTTCCCACTAGATGTCAGGAATCTATCATGTCCTCTGTATATCAGGGGTCTGACTAAATCCTGGTCATGTGACTTCCATTCCAAGGTTGAGTGATACCAGGGTGGTGATGTTGAAGGTGAGGGCTGTACATCCGTGTGTAAGCAGACTCCAGCGGTAAAACATTGATGATACAAATAGAAACATGTTGACAGAGGGGTTTAAAAATGGCGGCTGGTGTACCAATCACTGTGCACTTACCGTACGAGTCCCTCCTCTGGAGCAGAAACTCAAAAAGGTTCCTCTAAACTAAAATAGTTCAGATGTCCTGAGCTGCAGATTGAAGTAAAAAGGGGGAGGGTCCAAAAGGTTCCTGGAACCATGAGAAAGTCCGTAGTCACGGCTCACTGGGACACTTTAAGGAACAGTGCTTTTGTTGCTATGACAACCCAAAATAACCGCCCTGTTCAAATGTTCAACAAAAGGAAATGACCCGCACTTCTTTCTCGCTCTCCAGATTTATCTCCAGTTGTTACTCGTTGCCGAGTATCCGCCTGGATCGTCCTCGCCTGGTGATGACAGCTTCCTGTCCCCGGGCAGTCAGACCTCTGGAGCTCTTCTGGGTTAAATACACTCTGCTCAACGACCTCCAGGACTTCCTGTCCGTCCGTCTGATCTGGAACTCTGAGGGTGAGCACCTTCTCAGTTTGACCTCCTGCTTTAAAATCTGTTCGTGTCATTAACAGACAAATGGTTGAAAACGTCTAAAATCTACAAATGTACAAGTCAGAATGGGACTGTTCAGGAGGAGGACGTCCCGGCAGCTTGGTCAGATACTTGTCTTTTAAACAGAAGATGAGATAAAAAGTTTGTCATGTCTGATTTAATTACCCAGCTCAGTCTGGGTGTGTCCACATTGTTGTGAGTTGAAGTCATCTGCCCTTGTCTAGCTGTGTTGCCATGACAACCGTGTCAATGTCCAGATGTGACAGATTCAGTGAAGTCAGCGTTAAAATATTCTGAAGCAGCTTTCAAAGTGTTTGAGGGAGTGTCTGAGGAATAGGAAGCTGAAGATGAGATAATCTTTTGGCGCCGGTACTCTAGTGGTTAGTGCGTACAGCGGACGGCCCGGGTTGGAATCTGACCTGTGGCTCCTGAGTGTTTTAAAACACTTCAGTTCACTTCACTTGATTCAGTTATAATAACTTCAGATTATTACTTCCTCTCTGTCCGTCCCTCAGCTCGGAGAGGAGGTGCGAAGGACGCCATGTTGGACTCTGTGGTGTGTCAGTCTCCTCTCAATCACCTGGGTCGGTGTAAAAAAGGCTCCGTCCTCTCCTTCAGCGTGGCGTTTCAGATCCTTCACTCCGGACTGTTCGAGGTAACTGTTCGACCTGAACTCTGATTTTAACTCAAAGACTTATTTCATCAGAATCCTGAAATATCTGCGAACACAAACCATTTCTCTCTCTCTCTCTCTCTCTCTCTCTCTCTCTCTCTCTCTCTCTCTCTCTCTCTTTCTCTCTCTTTCTTTCTTTTGTCCGCTCCTCTGAATCGAGCGGACGTCTCCACTTTGGCAGTGCTTCTCTGTGCGTTAGTGATCGTCCTGTTTCTAATATTTTCGCCATGTGATGACCTTTGAACTGCTGTTTTTATTTTGATATGTTCTACTTTTCTGTAGAGTGTTTAGGTTTGTTTAAAGTCCTATATAAATAAAGTCGACCTTGACCTTGATCTTATACCCCCACAGCTGAGTCAGCACATGAAGCTGAAGCTGCAGTTCACTTCCTCTCCTCCGGGGGAGCCTTCGTCCCCTCTGAAGAACCCTCCACCATCATCATCCTCACCTTCACCCAGCCGAGCCGTCAGAGACCTGCAGGAGGGACACGGCCTGGGCCGCTCTCAGAGCTTCTCCCATCAGCGTCCGTCCAGGAGTCACCACGTCAGGTACGAGTAGCAGCGTGGTGCCTTCACCGCCCTCTGTTCAAACTGGAAACTCTAGTGTTTTCTGTCCTCACTGACTCTGCTGTCTGCAGGTCGGGCAGTGTGATGGACCCTCACATCATCACCCCTCCTGTGGGGTCTCCGTCAGGTCGAGCAGTCGCCCCTGAACACGCCTCCCTCCCGCTGGACAAGATCGCAAAGAGAGAGTGTAAGGTGTTGGTGCTGCAGCCAATCAGAGAGACACACAGCAGGTAAGCTGTAGGAGGGTCATTCGAAGCGTTAAATGACTCCGGGGTCCGACTCCAGCGTTTCTCTGTCATTATCGGAGTTCAACTTTGGGGTAAACATTTTTTTAAGTTTCCTAAAAGTTTAAGGAGCAGAAGTGTCTTTACGTCCGCATCCTCAGAACAACTCTGAGCGAGGAAGGACACTTTAATCTTATCGAGGAGGCGTGGTCGATCTCGTTGCTACGTGTGACACATTCTTTCAGAAGCTATGATTGGTTGATCCAGTCCAGAAGTCTATTAGGTCCAATCACAGAATCCAGTCAGACATCGTGTAGTCTTAACCTGCGTTTATGTGGTGTCGGACGCAATGGGAAGACGAGTGTTCGAGTTTGAAAATGCACGGGGACGCCGGCTCAAGTCCGAACAACGACTTGTAAACTCTGGAAAGAACGAGGTGCCCGACTTGTCGACGCAACGTCATATTCGTCATCAACATGAGGGGCAGAAGACGTTTACTTCATGTTTAGATACTTTTGATTTATTCTCTTACTCCACATCAACGTTTAGCTCAAATGTTACTCGTTATAGAGATTCACACGTCGTCTTCTTTGTTGTCGTTGTTTCTACTTTCAAACTTTAGGGACTGTGCAGCAGTTAGTCAGTGATTGGATGAAACTCAACATGCATGATGTCTCACTCTGCACGGAAAGAAGTCAGAATGTCTGCTTTATCATTTCTGTCTGTTCGTCTGAAATACCCTGAAGAGAAACTGTGTTTGATTTTCTGTTCATCCATCACGCAGAGTCTCATCCACCGCCTGAGAGAGAGGATGAGGAGAGGACGAGGAGATGAGAGGAGGAGGACGAGGAGAGCAGAGGACGAGTAGACGAAAGGAGGAGGACGAGGAGAGGACGAGGAAAGGACAAGGAGATGAGAGGACGAGAAAAGGAGAGGAAGAGTAGAGGACAAGGAGATGAGAGGACGAGAGGCCAAGGAGAGGAGAGATGCTGCAGGGTAAAGATGATGAATAACATAAAATATGGAGTGATGAACATTTTTTCACTTCAAGAGTTTACACTGGTTCATCATCTCACTGGTTTTATCATCTCACTGGTTTATCATGACCTGTGTCCACAGACGGCGCCCATAGCCTCATTTTCAGAGCGCTTCACACTAGTGTTCATGGTTGCTATGGTTACCAAAACTAACTTCCTCTTTAATTCATCATGAAGACGATGTAGAGGAGTCGTGTCCTGACGCCAGCTGAAAACTGTTCCCTCCAGAAGACGAGGAAGACCAGCGTCTCCTCCGCCATTGTTGTTGACAAAGACAATGTTGTAAGCCACGCCCCTTCTTGATTCTGATTGGCCGGAGAAGAAGAAAATATCGACGAGTGTGTCGTTCTAAAAGTTGAACTGACACCAAGGGCGTTTGAGCACTAAGGACGCTGAGACGCTGACTTACATTTGTTCAGTAAGAAAAAAGGGCGCCGTCTGTGGACACGGGCCCTAATGGTTCCTTTTCACTGGTTTTTAAATGAACTGGTTTGTCCTTCCATTCATTTAATGAATCCTTCACTGGGATTTAGTTTTTCTGTTGTCATATGATTCTGGTTCATTTCTAATGGTTTATCATTTCACTGGTTTGTCATTTCACTGGTTTATTATTGTACTGGTTTATCATTTCACTGGTTTATTATTGTACTGGTTTATCATTTCACTGGTTTATTATTGTACTGGTTTATTATTGTACTGGTTATTCTGTAATTTCACTGGTTCATAGTCTTACTGGTTTTCTGTTCTATTGGACACAAAACAGAAATTTGATTCCACTGATTTATCGTTTACAGTCCATTATCATTCCACTGGTATTTGAAGTTTAACTGGTTTAGTTTTTATTTTGAAAATCCTTTCATTGATTTCTTGTTGAGTTATCAGTTTATGATTCCACTTCCTGTGGGAGCTCGTCTCCTTCACATGAACATCAGAGTTTTAATTTGAAGTTTGTTTTAACACGTGCTGCTTTATTGTGTTGATGGTTTCTGAGGGTGCGTTCCAGTTCAGCGCGGCTCAAACCTTCAGGAGCCCGAGCTAAAATCAGGGCCCGACCGATATGAAGGTTATATACCGATATATCGGCCGATACCGATATGAGGCCGATACCTTTCTCAGATCTTTCTTCGATCTGTTGAGATATATTTAGATAGTCACATTCACTGTTTTGATCCCTCAGTTAACACTTGTTGAAAAGCCTACAACAACCCTACAAAGACAAGATGGTCACTCAGCTGGAAAGTAACTGAGCATGTACGTGCATCACCGCTCGACACTCTACAGAGTTTATACCGATAAATTCAGACTTTCACAATGTGTTGATTGCGATCACGATTATGATGAAAGAGCCCGAAATGGAACGCACCATGAAGAACATTTGACAGACTGTTGGAGAATCTGATTCTCTGCTTTGTTTTTAGTTTTTAGTTTTTCTGGCAGCTTTTGTTTTTTGGTTGGTTAAAAAAAACAAGACCGTATTCTTAAACTGTTCGATGGACCGAAGACGTCTGTGTCAGTCGATGTTTTCATGGATAAACACGGAACACGTTCCAGTTCAGGTTTCATGTTTGACGACTTTGACTTAAAGAAATCCAGCCGACGTGATGTTTGTTCATGAAGATGTGATTAATGTTCTCTTACTTGATCAAAGCTGAGTCTCCGCTCGTCTTTACGACGACTCGGCAGAAAGAGTCTTTCCTTCTTAGAGGTTTCTGAAAGTTTATAGGCTTCAGTTCTTCTTTTATTTATTTAAAGTGTTGGAATGTCAGGAGTTTAAAACACTCCACGCTCTAACGCTACAGCAGAGCGCCCGTTTGTTTCAATGTGTAGTTCTGCTCAATTCAACGTCCAAACTTTCAGAGCATGAAGCTGAAAACAACCTTAACAATGTGAGCTACATGCGTCCGCCATGTGGCGCCACTTTGTGCGTCACTTATTTTTTTGAATTTACTTGATAGGACCCTAAAACCAGGGGCGTGTCCAGAGGGGTGGAATGGTTCCCCCCTTGAAATCTTATTGCCCCCCCCAGGTGCCACCCCAAAATCCTTGACTATGATTGGCTATTTGCCTTTCCAGAGGTGGGACTTCAATTGCAATCGACCATTCAGGCTGTGTTGTAACAGCCAGCCGAGTCGTCACTGTTTTTAAGAATTGACTTGTCAATCACAGGTAGCCCAGCCCCTAACTCCTCCCCCTATTCCTGGTCTCTTTGGCTGTGTCGTAGACTTTCATCCTTCAGACTCACTGTGACATCACAGCGCCTATGAAGGATGATCTGAAATCATAGGAAGACATTTTGTGTACTTGAGAAATATCCGGATTTTTACGAGAACGGCCAGAATTATGTATGAAACGGGAGCCCACTGGTCGTACTAAACCGTCCCACAATGCACTGCGGCTCTCAGACTGTCCAATCGAGGAGCTCGCCAGCCAGCTGACTAGCGGCTTAAATTAAAAGTTCTGTGCTGAAATACATTTGACATGTTCTTTAAAATTATTCAAATGACCACGTAGCTGTAGAAGTACGTTGTTGCTCACGTACTTAATGCTAAAGGTCGGGTTAGCATGCCGTACGTAGGATGTGGTTTCGGACTTTGACTCTAATTGGGTAATAACGTACTAAATGGACATCACGCTGTGGAGAAGGAGACTTGGATCTATAGGTTGAAACGATAAACTTGTTACTGAGGGAACCTACATGCTCTTCTACACAATCAGACTGTGGAGTCTCCCCCTGCTGGCTGTAAGACAGAATGCAGGTTTAAGCTGCGACCTCTTCTTATTTACACTCTTTGGTATAGATACGATGTTCGTATTGACCAAAGGTACCACACAAAATCCTGGCCTATGATTGGTTATTTGCCAGAGGTGGGACCGTTCACAGGCAGACGAATCGTTGACGCTGAGGCGCTGCAACCCGACAGAGATGACAGCGATCACAGCTGCTGTGTGACAAACTGAACGTGCCTTCTTCTAACACTCCTCTAGTGGCTCACATGTTCAGAGTCCCACTCCATATGTCAAAGTGTTTTTGTGCTGTCGTCTCCTACTGTGACAAATCTCCTGGTTTCTGTTTACTTGAATGAAGAATAAAGTATTTCTAGGTGACACGTCTCCATCGTTCTGTGTTTCTGTGTGTGTTTATATTAAAGGCTCGTGTTTGCAGCAGCCATGTTATAAGACAAACTCAGAGAAACGTTTTCTTAATAAGCATTTAATTCTAAAAATACAGATGAACATTCTCACGGTTTCTCCTGATTAAACACATCGGACTAAATATCATATCATTTCAAAGCATAAGTTAAGAAAGCAAAACAACAACATTCACAAAAACACAACATTCTTCCATTAGCGACGGTTTCTTGTCTCCTTAGAGGACGCACATTTGTTCAGTTCAGTTCACAAAGCGCCCGTTTTTCTTCACATGTTGGTCGCCTTGTCTTTACTCTCATCGTCAATGTTTTTATAAGGAATGCCTGAAAGGAGAGAGAGAGAGGCAGGGAAAGGTTACACAGAGCGCCATGATCAGGACGAGGTCTTTGTGTTTCTGCTCAGATTTTGTTACCGTGACGACCCTTCGTTCCAAACAAAAGAACAAAGTCCTCCACCGACTCTGCGGTCAGATGGTCGACTGTTTGAGTTTAAAGACGTTTCTTACTTGGTGAAGATGTCATGCTCATGTTTGTGGGATCAGTCATCATCTTCTTCTTCCTGCAGAGACACAAACTGAGGTTAACCACGAACATATTTCTGCACGCAGCTACGACAGACGAGACGCACAGATTCATAGGTCAGGTTGCACATGGCTCATTGCTCTCACCTATAAGAATATGACTGCTGAATGACATAAGTTTTTGACCTGCAATGAAAATGAAACTTTTTGTTAACTGATCACATCCCATTTGTACCAGAGCTCTTCCTCGCCGCGTGTTCAGACCAAACGCAAAGCAAACTTCAGCGAGCAGTTTGAGGGCTGAGATCTGACGGCAGCACAAAGAACCCCAAACCTTACGGATCTGAGGTTTGATGACATGCCGGGTGTAAAGCTGCTGAAGTAACAATGTCATGAAGAGGATATGTTAAAAGTCTGAAGTCTTGATTCGTGCGCTTGACAAGCAAATAACTCTTAAAATGCTTGTTTCCTGAATGGGGTTTGGTTTGCCCTACTGATGCAACGATTTAAAGGGACAGACTGACAAACTGCACCGCTTCATTCGTGTCTCTCTGTTTTCTAACCGGAGGAGAAGGCCTGAGCCCGCAGTGTGCATCAGCTGACGGGCTGAGCATCAACGTTTGCCGTGGTTCCCACAAATCATCCCAAAAACTTTAATAATGTAAGCGACGTGGGTGTATGTGAAGGAATAAATCAGTCCAAACACATTCTGGGTCTTTCTCGTAACTTTAGTCCGCTTCTCCGACGCACGGTACATTACACAACTCCTCTTCTTCTCCTCTTTTCTCTCCCCTCACTCCACAGCTCACTCCTGCCTGAACAGTGCCCACTAGGTGGCCTACCTAATAACAGGATATTAACATTACTGTAAACACTTGTAACCAACATTATAACAATCATTTAAGAACATGTGTCTGCATAGAGAAAGAACATAATAAACATATGTTTCTAACTTATTTGCATATCCCATTTTCACTCTTACAATAAGATGTATTTATGCTGCAGCCCTGTAACGCCTTTGCTTCTTCATTCCCGTCGCCTGACATGAAATCTTGATTATCTTGAACTCTTTATTTAATGGTTAAGGCCGATCCATACGAGATGTTTAGGGCCGATATCGAGAAGAAAACACTGTGTGGAAAAGATTTATGATGGAGACAAGATGGTCACTCGACTGGAAAGTAACTGACCACGTTCGTGCATCATCGCTCGACTCTCTGCATAGTGATGATGTTTGTTGTAATCCATATAGCGCCCTCTGCAGGTGAAAGAGAACTGCTAGTGTAACACAATGAAGCTCAGATGAAATGCTTTTTGTCTGGAGAATAAATCGAGTAATATCGGCGCATATCTGCCATATAATTAGCCAATACTAATAGTCACTGGATATGCTAATATCCAATGATAATATCGGCTGGTCGATTAATCGGTCGGGCTCTGGTCGTTTGCTTCGTCTCTGCTCTGAACACGGCGGCCTGTTTGCGGGATGTGAATCAGGAATTTTCTCAAATCATTCAGCAGTCATAAAGCAAACACATGTATTAAGATCCGAACACAGGAACTTTAGGACGCTGCACAGAATCACACTGACCTCGATTTGTTCCTGCAGACACACACGACGGTGATCACGACGATGATGATGACGGTGAGGGAGACGAGCACGGCAATCAGGATGATCCACTTTGTCTCTGAAACAGAACACAAACTCAGACTCTTCATGGAAGGAACATAACCTCGATACATTCCAACACAATTCCTGCAGCCGGAGAGAGAAGTTTGAGCGAGTCTTACCGAGTCCTCCTTCGGGGGGCGGCGTGATCTCCACCTCGCAGTTGGAGCCTGAGAAGCCGTCCACACACTGACAGGTGTAGGTGTTGTTGGTGCTCATCTCGCACGTTCCTCCGTTCTGACACGGGTAACTGAGGCAGGGACTCTCTGCGGCACACAACCACACCATCGTCATATTTTGTCACAGCAGATCGGGTGTCCTTCAATCTGTTGCTTTAATGTTGTTACCTCTGTAGCAGTCTCGTTTGAACTCGTAGATGGTGCACACGTATCCTTTCTGGCAGCCCTTCGATTGACACACGGCGCCGGTGGTGGTGCATTCACAGGCCTGAGAACAATCCTCCGTCACAAACTTCTCACTCAGCTGCAGGACGGGATGAGAGAGAGAGAGAGAGAGAGAGAGAGAGAGAGAGGGTGAGCGGAGGTCACATGAGCACCACGCTCTCAGGTGTTCTGAGCGATGTGGACTCTTACAGGATAATATCTGTCGATGAAGGTGCAGCCGCATTGCGTGTACGGCACACACACGCCCTCGCTCATCACGAAGCCTGCGTCGCACTTGCAGCCTTCGGAACAGGAAGTGACGTCACACTCGGAGGGAGCCGCCAGGTTGGCGCAGGAGGCGGGGCAAGGGGACATGCAGGTGGAGTAAGAACTGTTTGCACCGCAGGAGAGGACTGAAAGAGAGATAGAGTCAGACACCTGTTCACAGTTTGTAGTTTATTAAATGACTTTGTTGTAGTTTCAAAAATCACACAAATGGCTGTAGAAGTGAAAGTGTCTGTGAGGCCGTGTTTCCATGGCAACGATTTCAGACAAAAAAATATACCTTGTGTTGTGTTCTAGCTGAGGTTTTTTTTTACATAATAACGGCGTTCTGTCGTCGTGTAATCTGACAATATCCAGCTCCTCTGAAAATGGAGACCTTCTAGGCAATAGCCATGAGCGAGTATGTGGACTACAACAATAATGGCCGACTCCTGAGTTCTGTTTGTGAAAATGTCGACTGTCGCCCAGTCGACGTTTCCTCTAAATGTTCTCTCTGTTTTTCAGGGTCACTCTGAGTACCAAAATCACCTCATCGTCCGTACACACAAACGTTTGTGTGTTAGACATGTTTGTATGTTTACTCCTCACCGCCATGTAAGGAGGAGGTGTGTGTGTGTGTGTGTGTGTGTGTGTGTGTGTGTGTGTGTGTGTGTGTGTGTGTGTGTGTGTGTGTGTGTCTCACCACAGCCCAGTTGTCTCCTCCAGGCTCCCAATTTCACTCCGGTCTCCTGACAGGCTGCAGCGTACGCTTCATAGCTGGCACAGCGCAGCTCTGCACTGCCCTGCTCCGCACACAGGTCGAACACACAGTCACTGAAAACACACACACACACACACACACACACACACACACAGTCAGTGATCTAACACTCACACATTAAAACAGCACGCTAACACACACACACACAGAGGGGTAACTCACTCCTGGTAGGGTTTTGGCGGCAGCCCCTCGTGGCAGAGTGAGAACACCCCGGTGGGGTCGGACAGAGCGCCACACTGAGACGCACTGTTGAGCTCCTCGAGCTGAGACTGAGAGCAGCCTGACGTCTCAAAGCCGTTATCTGGATCTGTCTCCGTCTCACGTCTGAACACACACACACACACACACACACACACACACACACACACACACACACACACACACACACACACACACACACACACACACACACACGGAGGAAGCAGAGATGCCTTTAGGAAACAGCCACTAAATGATCAGATAAGAACAGTCTTTGTGTTTCTGTGGTTGGCGTCTTACCTGTGGATGGTGTGAGGGTGGGGACGGTCGTAGCTCCTCACGGCGCCCGTCTGTCTGTCGGTGGTCCTCCAGCTGTCTCCGAACGTGTTCAGGTTTCTGACCACGACGCCGTCTGGCTTCATGTACTCGTTCCTGGTCAGCCCGTCGTAGTTTCCACACAGACCTCTCACCTGGTTGGTGTAGGTGCTCGGCAGGATGATCTCTGAGATGCAAATTTAAGAAATGTGAGTTTTATTCTTTTAGCGTTAAAAATCTAAATCCTAAAGTTTTCACATCAATTTGAGACTTTCAGACGGCGAGGCCGAGGATCTCTTCTTCTCACCTCCTCGACTGTTTCCGTCAAAGCGCACCGTGAGTCCAAAGTCGGTGCTGAGCTGAACCTGCCTGGAGTTCATGGTGATGGTCAAACCGTCCACGGGGCTGAGGGGCGGGGCTACACGCTCGCCGTTCACCTGCAAACAAGAGTCCATCGTTTGAACAACGAGAAACAGCAGAAAACAAACGCTGTGTTTTCATAGGACGAAGACCGAACAACTGACCAGGACCGTCTTCTTCTGCAGGAATCGAACTTCCACGCCATACACGGTAATGTACATCTGGTCGAGGAAGGACACCCTCCTGTTCCCGCCGCGCCGGATGTTCTTCCCCCTCACCTGCAGGGGCTGCAGGTTGACGTTCTCCACGTTGTGACCCTGAGTCAGGATGTAGGTGTAGGGACCCTGGTAGTGATGAGTGAAGCCGTCGAAGGTTCTGTAGTGAGGATCCCCGGAGACGGAGCACCTGTTGAACTCTGCAACACACAGGATCAGAGCGATTAAAACATGAAACACGTTAGAGTCAGGATGTGCAACATGTTCCAGACATCCAGTCTCTCCTGTGTAAATGTGTCTCTGAGTCATGACTGTCTACAATGAGTGAGAAGCTCGAGTCCCGCTGGCTGTGTTGTTGTCAGAGCTGTGTTTACATGGACGGGAAGCTCCTCCCCTTGTGTATAAAAGCTGTTTTAGTCAAGAAGAACATACTCACTGATTATTTGGATGTTAGTAAGAGTTTTAGATCACGCTCATTCTGTGTCAGTTTATGTGCAATGTGAAGCTACGAGCTAACTAAAGAGAGCTAACATTAGCATGCTAACACAACAACGCAGGACACAGGAGATTGCAGCTCGAGCAAAGGACAATTTTGGAGGAGGCGTGGCCAAACAGCAGGTTGTTTTTGTTTCATGCTGGAGCTCAAAGGCGACATCCACTGGATCAAAAAGTCACACATTCTTCCTTTAAAGGTTCAAAGCGTCTAAAGGGAACCTGAGCATGTGTTTGACTCACTAGTGGGTTTGCAGTAAAGGTCTCCTAGGTTGTCCAGCGCACACAGGGAGTTGGGGTTGCAGCTGTGGTCTTTACAGGTGATTTTACCGCCCTTCTCACAGGTACAACTGTCTGTACATTTATCTGTCAGCCATGAGTCTCCCACCTGCAAACAGACACACACACACACACACACACACACACACACACACACACACACACACACACAGACACTTGGTTAGAGAATAATCAGATTTTTTTTGAATACCTCTCTGACACCAAAGAGGACTAAATGAGATGAGATTTGTATTTCCCTGCCTGACCCAGGCCGATGCCCCTCTGCCACTCCAGGCCAGTAGGTGGCGGTAATGAAACTCTGAGCTAGAAGAAGTAATCGACCTCCCTGACAACACTTTATGATTTCGTTACTCACGTCGTGGTACTCTTCGTCCTGGTCCAGACAGCCACAGCGGTCCAGCGGGACGCAATTGTTGTCGCTGAGCACGTGCCCAGCGTCGCACTGACAGCCCTCCACACAGGTGGTCGGTGGGAGGTGGCAGAAGATGGGGAACAGGTCGGAGCAGGTGGGGGGGCAGGGGGCCGTGCAGTCTGAGTAGTGGCTGTTGGGGGGGCAGGGCAGAGCTGCGATGGGGCGGAGCATAAAAACAGATGTGAGAGGAGAATAACATCAGAATCATTCTGTATTCAAACCGTTATTTCTACTCACGACAGAAGGTGTTGTTCCTCCAGCTGACCGTCACGCCGGCGCTCTGACACGCCTGAGCGTACGACTCCACGTTGTCACAAAGCGTCGCCTCCATGCCGTCGTACTCGCACATGTCGTAGATGCAGTTACCCAGGAAGGCCTCCGGGGGCACCAGAGAGTGACAGGGCTTGAAGGTGTCTGAGAGGATGACGGAGCTGCACTGAGCCTCAAACTGAGTCTCTTCTTCTGTGGTGCAGTTAGGGTGGATGTCAGGGCGGGTGTCGGGCGTACAGCTGGAGAGGTAAGATGATTGGATGGTTCATTAATATGTTGTTCTTCTGTGTTTAAGGATTTTAATCACAGATGACGTCATATGTTATACTATCTTCGACTTCGATCTAAATTTTGCTTCTTGTTTATCAAAATCAACTCAACGAGAATAAAGCTCAGCAGTAATTAAAGAATAAATCAAGGCTGTATTTTTTTAAATAAAAATAAAAAATCCTGTTGAGTTAACGATAAGCAGCACGCCACTCCTCGCTCTGTGAGTCAGATCTAAAGTCATGAAACTGAAACACGAGGACTGACCCGTGGTCGCTGTCTCCCTCCGCCTTCCAGCTGTTTCCCAGTTGGATGGCGTCCTTGGCTGGTTTCTTGTTGGGCATCCGGTCGTCGTCGGTGGAGTTGTGGTTGTAGTTTCCACACATGCCGCAGAGCTGCAGAGAGCGTTAGCGGTGAAAGGGTTAAGGTCACTGACGGCCGTCTTCCCGTCAAACAGAAACAAACAAAACGTGTTGTTTTCTCCTCGTTACCTTGTTGAAGTATTCTCCGGGCACCGTGATCTCCAGCTGATGGACTCCATCAAACTTCACCTGCAGACCGAAGTCAGTGTCGAGCAGACTGTAGACGCCGCTCGTGATCACTTTGGCTCCGGCCTTCTCGATGGTGACCGGCGTTCTGACTCGCCGTCCGTTCACCAGAACTCTGCGGCTCTTCTGCAGCTCCACCACCTGCTCACCCGGCAGGTAGATCTTAGCAGAGCGGATGTACGACGCCTGGGGCTGACCACGCTCCTCGTTTTTGGCCACGATGGTGAAGTCAGTTACCTGGGTGGTGTTGCACACCTGGAGGACCAAGAAACAAACTCTCCATGTTTCCTCTTATTTACAGAAATAATGTGTAGAATATACACTCAACATATAGAGACTTTAATTATTCAAAACGTGCATAAACTACGTTCACTGGAACACTATTAAACTCGACAGGTGTGTTTTCTTTACCTCCACCAGCGTGTAGGTGCAGGTGCCCATGAAGGTGTGCATCACTCCGTCAAAGGTGTAGTAGTGAGGATCTCCGGCCACCATGCACACACCTTTACCTGAGGATGCATATCAGAGGGAGTGAAGCTCAAACACGGGACTTAAAGGTTCAGTGTGCTGCAGCGGGTCCTCAGGGGACTGTACCTGTAGAGTGACAGTCCAGAACGCCCTCCACCACCTTACACTCCTGGGCGGGGCTGCACACCCACGGCTGACAGGTCACGTTGTTGAAGCTGTTACACTTACAGCGCTCCGAGCAGTCGAGCTCCGAGAACCACGAGTCTCCAACCTTAACAAGTCCACACACACACAAACACACAGAAGTTAACGTCGTGTTCAGACTCTTAGTTTTTCTCTCTGTGGATTAAGGTCTCCTGCTCACTGACCGGTCGGTATTTCCCGCCCTCGTCTGTGCAGCCACACTCGCTGGGAGGGACACACTTGTCCCCGCTGAGGACCAGACCCGGGTTGCACACACACCCCTCCACACACGGCTGGTTACAGGACCCTCCGGAGCCCGCCAGATTCTGACAGCTGGGCTGGGAACAGGCGGGGCCGCAGGGGGTGTAACTACTGCCAGGAGGGCACTTCAGGGCTGGAGGAGGAGGTGGAGGGGGGGGGGGGGGGGGGGTGGGTTTGGAAAAGAACAGACAACATCCTGTTTTTTTATCTTGTTGCAAAAAGTAAAGCCTTTTTAAAGAGTCTTAAAGAGTCTCAAAGCCGGGCTCTGGATCTTGGTCAGACTTACGACAGAAGGTGTTGTTCCTCCAGTTGATGGGGACTCCTGCAGCAGCGCACATGTCGGCGTAGCTCTCGATGGCCTGACACAACGCCACGGTCTGCCCCTCCGTCGCACACATGTCGTACACGCAGTTTTCAAAGAAGGAGTCGGGGGAGACCACCGAGTGACATGGCTTAAAGATACCTGAGGGCAAAACATCACAAACACACATGACTTAGTTAACCCTCGAGGGGAAACACACACACACACACACACACACACACACACACACACACACACACACACACACACACACAGGATCCTGTGAACATGCACTGATGGAGAGATGTCAGAGTGGGGTGGGGGGGGGGGAGTTGGGAGACTTGCTCAAGAGCACCTCGGCAGTGCCCAGTAAGTGAACTGGCACCTCTCCAGCTACAAGACCAGTTAAGTTAAGTAAAGCACAGCGTCCTGCTTCTGTTTCTGATGATGACTGACCGTTGGGATCGGTGATCATGCCACAGCTGGTGGGCTTCATGGCGTCTTCCTCCACGTCGTCATCACAGTCCTCCTGTCCTCCTCCGTTTGTGCAGCTGAAAATAAAAAAAAGTCAATGACTGAGACTCCCTGATGACAGTTTGCTGATTCAGCTGTATTTATGAGGATTGAACATGAGCATGTCATGAGAATAAAGGCGTCCATCTTTGATGATTGTTGACTCACTCAGGGCGGGGGTCCGGGATCTGCCAGCTGTCTCCCAGCTCGTTGGTGTTTGCAGCAGGTGTGTTGTCTGGCTTCAGGTTGTCGTCTTTCGGGTTCTCGTTGAAATTTCCTGCAGAGAAACGGGTTTTAAGCTTTTGGGTCGGGGGACTATCTTTAAAAAGGTCGATGTTAAATGTTTCTGTCTCTCACCACACATGCCGCACAGCAGGCCGGAGTACGAGTTCGGTACGGTGACGTCGGCGTGGTGGTTTCCATCGAAACGAACCCTCAGACCGAACGACGTTTCCAGGACGACAAACTTTCCGCTCAGGTAGATCTTAACTCCATCGATGGAGGTGACGGGAGGGACGACCATGGTGCCGTTCACCTGAAAGAGAGAGAGGGAGAGAGAGAGAGAGAGAGAGAGAGTCAGTGTCCTCTAACTGAGCACTAAATGATGCATAAAAGCGCCTCGTTCACTCTTTAGAGGAACACAGATTCCGCTGAGTATCATCACACATCTCCGTCAGGTGTCCTACCTGCACCCTGCGTCCCTTCCCGAGGACGACGTGCACGCCGTTCACATTGATCATCACCGCTCTGACGTACGAAACCTTCTTGTTGCTTCCTCTGTGCTCGTTCTGGGTGTCCACGGTGAAGTACGGCAAGTCGGAGGACGCGTTGCAGGGCTTGGTGAGGGTGTAGGAGCAGGCGCCCATGTAGTGGTGGGTTCGCTTGTCGAAGGAGGTGTAGTGAGGGTCACCGGATACGGTGCAGATACCAGATCCTGAACCAGAGAGGGAAGAAGTTAGCTGAACTCTGTGTGTATGTGTGTGTGTGTGTATGTGTGTGTGTGTGTGTGTGTGTGTGTGTGTGTGTGTGTGTTTAACGTACCCACAGGACGACATTCATAGTCTCCATCTTGCAGCCCGCAGCTCTCATTGACCGGTGCACAGCTGCTGTTGTGACACTGAATCAAACCTCCGCTGTGACACTCGCACTTCTGATTACAACCCTCCAGGTACCAGTCATCGCCCACCTGACACACACACACACACACACACACACACACACACACACACGCACACACACACACACACGTTTGTTATACACACAAGCAGATACATGACACATGTCTGAGTTTTGTGGGGACGTCATGAAGCTGATTTATTTGAATGGAGTTTGGTGCAGACGTTGATGTCAGTGATTGTAGCAACAAAAACTCTTCTTCTGCTGCTCTCTATGACCTCGGAGTGTCTCAGGGCGTTGACTCTGACGCCACATTAGTGTTAGTAATCAGAGTGCCGGGGGTCACACTCACGGGGTGATAGGATCCGCCGTCGCCCACACAGCCGCAGTCCTTCACAGACACACACTTGTCGTTGCTGAGGATGAAGCCGGGGTCACACTCGCAGCCCTCCACACACACGTCCTCACAGCCGGGGGAGCCGACCACGCCAAGACACGTCTCGGGACACGAACTCACACACACAGAGTACGAGCTGTTCGGAGGACAGGTCAGTGCTGTGGGGAAGGATGGGGGGGGGGACAGAGGAGGGGGACAGAGGAGAAGGACAGAGGATGGGGGAGGAGGGGGACAGAACGGGAGGACATCATCAACAGATAGAACTTGAAAATGCAAAAGAAACCGTTTAGATTTTCAGAAACATTTTATGATATGTAACGACAGATCTTTGTGTTCCTGATTTCTTTCTGTCTTCTTTATGAGAGCTGGTGGTGAACAGGAAGTGCTGCCTCTCTGTTTGTATGCTGTGTGATGTGACTGGGAGAAAACTACAACTCCCAGTTTGTGAGGAGCAGCTAATTGGTCTATTGGACGCACCTGGTGAGGACGCGAGAGGAGTCACACACGAGGAACTGTGAACTTTGTTCCTCCTCCTGAATGTTCAGTTTAACAGCTGATCACGGCGGCCCCACTGTGGGTTAGCTCGTTTAGCTGTACCACCTCCCTCTCCTCCCTCTCTTCTTCCAAACATCTGAACGAGCTGGCTCAAGACTGAAGACTGAGTTCTTCGAACCCCCATGGAGAGACGCCTTCGCCGAGGTCAAGATCTAAGACTGAGCTACGACCAAGTAAGCATCACCGCCTTGTTGTCTCTTGCCTCTCGTTGGCAGGCCGAGGTTAATATCTCAATGTCTTTAAGTTTCACTATAACAGATCGTTTGAAAGAGTTTATGACTTTCTAACAAGAGCTGTGTGAAAAACATGCAGATTATTTATCTACAAACAAATTACTTTTTTAATTTCAAATGTGAAGTTTCTGATTCACAAACGTTTACTTTTCTAAATAAAGTTTGATATTCAAAGTTTCTGATTTATAGTTTTATAAAAACAAAGCGACATTATATGTTATTGCATTATTAATTTTAATTGCAATTAAACATTTTTTTGGTTGCCATGGTGATCGTTTCTCATGTCATTTATATTTCTTTATTTCAGACGTGAAATTTTTGTTTTAGATATTTTGCAAAATTAAGACAAAAAAAATGCAAAAATAGAACAAAATAAGAATGTTCTCCAAGAATTTTTAAAAGATAAAAATGCAAAAAATACATTAAATAAATATTTAATCGCAGCTCATGGAATGAAATCTTTTTTATTGAACATTTTAAGTATTTCTTAGATTTAAAAAATGATTGAAATGTTGACTTTTGGTGAATAAAGAAGAATGACTGTTGACTGATGTGGATCATTTTCAATTAAAGTGGACATGTTTGGAAGACTCACGGCAGAAGGTTGGCGTCCTCCACTGATGGACTTTGGCTCCGGCGCTCTGACAGGTGTCGGTGTATGCCTGCAGAGAGTCACACAGGATGCTCTGCAGCCCGTCGTAGCGACACATGTCGTACACGCAGCTCTGGAAGAACGGAGTGGGATCCACCACGCTGATGCACTCTCTGAAACGGATAAAATCAAAACTCAGGAGGACGAGCCATCACGGCAGAGGCTCAGAAAGAAACTGAATACATAAAAATATATAAACATAGAGCCAGCAGCTTTTTCCTTCAAGATAAAATACAGAGCTTAAAGATAGAGTCAGCAGTTTTCTCCTTCAAAATAAAATACAGACTTCTCCTAAAGTGAAGCTGCTCCATCGTCCCTTCTGGGCCTCCGTACATGTGAGGTGGTTAATGTGTCTGCAGAGACTCTGTCCTCTGACTGGATTTTACTGTTTTGCTTTGTTCTAGTTGACTCAGGAGACGTTTCTGGGTGGTTAGATTGTGCTAGCGTGCATTAGCTTACAGTGTAGGTACAAGCAGTAAACGTACACACTACGTCCTGCAGGGAGTGGGGCGTGGCTTCTGGGGGGGCGATAAGCCCAGGAGGAGGGGCCCAGTTTGAATATTGCGTTTACATTTCTACTGACTCCATCTTTATATATCTGATCACAAAGCTTTCAGACAGTATACGGCACAAGTTAAACACACACAGCTGTTCTGTTCATGATCGTGAATGTAAGGAACACGTTACGGGGCCTGTATATGGGCCGTTGGATCTCTAACGGGTACAGCTGTTAAAACACGGACGTATTATTTATGTCTGCAGAGAAAGATCCTTTCTGTACAGTCGATATGTCAGGTGTGTGTGTTTAAGAGTGTGTGTGTGTGGTTCAGAGTCCGACAGGCGATAACTGTAATCTGAATCAGATAGAGTTGATTATCTTTATGAAGATAACACAATCTGTGTGTTGGGATGATTGGTGGCCACGTGTGTTCTTTAGTCACTGCAGGACGACCCTTTAAAAAACTGCAGCTGTAAAGTTAGCTGGAGAGTCATGCTGGTATCTCTGAGCAGTCACACCCTCTGACTGGCCTTTGTGCACAGGGTGTGGGACACACTCACGCCCACGCGGACAGATTAAGAAGAGCTGACTCTGCTGATGACAGGGAGGAGCGCATTCAACATGAAAAGGTCAATAAAAAGTTTAAATCAGTTCATAAACGCACTCCACAACGTGGAGGACGCTCTTCTGTTGCTGCAGCCTCCTGTCAGTCTGAGGCCGGAGATCTACTTGCTGTCTACACAACGGTCTGAGTCATGAGCGTACCTTTACTTAACTATACCTGACACGTGCTACTGGAGGTTACCTGTATAACTATAACTACCTGATGTAAACTAGAGACACAGAGACCCTCGAGGACGGAACTGTGATGTTTAGTTCCAATGTCACCCGTTAGTTTCTGCAGTGGTGGTCTCCATATTGGAAGTACCGTCTCAAACTAACTTTCAGTCAAACCTAGACACGGGCAAAGAGCTGGAGCGGAGGCGGGGCTTAAGCGTCCTGACAAACAGCTACAACACGCCTGCTTTCAGTGAGATCTGCCCCGCCCCTAATATAACAAAACTGTTTTTGTTTCAGGCTGTAAACATGTTCATATGGGGTGTGTAATTTTACAGACAGCCTCTAGTGGACACTCGATGAACTGCAGTATTTTGGCTTCATTTTTTTAATGGCTGATGTTTGCTGTGTTGACTCTATCACATCCAATCTGCCTCAACACTGCCCCCTACTGTTCATGCTCATACTGCATCTTATGTCAGCGTAGACTTCCTTTTTGAGGACGTGCACCAAACAGACGCAGGCGCCACGAGGCTGCCATCACGGGCTTAGGAGGTCGTGTATGGTCAGCTTTGTTTGTGCATTTGGATGTGATCATTCACATTCTGTCTGAATCAGTGGACAGTTTTATTATAATGAGGTCTCTTCTGATCAGGTCCTCACCTGAACGGGCCGTCAACGTCTTTGATTTTTCCACATTTTTCTGGTTTGGAGAACTCGGCCTCCAGGCTGGGGTCACAGTCGGGGTCAGGGCCGGTGCCTGGGGTACACCTGATCAACACAACAACACAAACATGTTTGTTTCTGAGCAGAGACCCAGTAATATTCTGTGTCTGACTGTCACATCCTTTCTCTCCAAGCTCGTGTGCAGATTAGAGCGTCACATGCGGCTCACACGCTTCACATTCTAAGAAAGCTCGAGGAAATTCCAGAAATGTCTCCGATTAGAGAGACGAAGCACGTGAACTCACGAGTCGTCCTCATCCTCCGCAGTCTGCCAGCTGTTCCCGAAGTCGTTCACGTTCCCGACCTGGACGCCATCTGGTTTGGTGAAGTCGTTGTTGGGGTTCCCGTCGTAGTCGCCGCAGAGGCCGCACATCTGGTCGTAGTAGGAGCTGCAGGGAGGAATACGAGGAGGGATTAAGAGAGGAAGAGAAAGAGGAGCGTCTTAAGGAGTCTTAAAGTTGACAAACACGGAGACAGAAAGCAGAAGTGGTGTGTGTGTGTGTGTGTGTGAGCATGTGTGTATGTGTGTGTGTGTTTCTGTGTGTGTGTGTGTATCAATAGAAGATATGAAAGCTACAAGGATTTATAATCAGCGTGGCCTCTGATCTTCAGCGGCTCCGATCATTTCTTAATCTGCTTCCATGAAAAATTCCTCTTTTGTTGATTCAGAGATTAAAGTGCAGGATTCAGATCTGATCCAGATTATCACATCCTGCAGAGACTCTCTCTGTTTTCTTCTCACTCTGAACTTTTCTCTCTGAATGTCGTGCACGTGTTCTGGAGATTAAACTGTTGATTTGCTTTCCAGTGATGCAGCGTGTTGACCTTTCAGGGCCACCGTAGTCTTTACAAACCTGGGCACTGAGATCTGAGCGTAGTGGTTCCCGTCCCATCGCACCGTCAGGCCGAAGGTGGTCTGCAGGGTGACGTACTGCCCGGCCAGACTCAAGGACATGAGGGGGGAGGGGGAGTGAGGGAGCGCCACCCGCAGTCCATTCACCTGCAGAGCGGGAAGACGAGACGATGTTAGACATGGGGGATGCCGAGGTCTGTAAACGTGGACAAACAATCGGCACACGGGGGATTTAAAAAGAGACGAGAGAGGGCGCCGGCAGATTTCTGGGATTATGGTATTAAAAAAGATCAAAGGAGCGAGGATAAGATGGAATGAAAAGGTGGAGAGAACGAGGGGCGGTTTAATTTCACTGGACCCTCAGACTGAGAGGGGAGGGGGGCTCACATCAGCCTCCTGTGACGGCCCATTTTCTAGTCTAAAGAAATGAAGCCAACGTGAGGGACGATAACTCCAGTACTAGCTTCCGTATTGGTACACGACCCCCTCACCTGTGATATTTGATAGTTAAACACGTGTAACAAGCGTCCTGGTTTGTCTCTGATAATAAAATAACACAGAGAGGTGAACCTTCTGCAGCTACAGCTTCAGACTTATTTAACGAGCCAGATTACAGCAACATGAACTGCTTTACGGCAGCTACGGTAACTCTCTAGGGACATTTAGTCGGTTTCACCTGCAGCGTGTCCACTGAGAGCAGAGAGCGAAATGCTTTGAAGAACTTTGACAGAAAGACGACGACGACGACGTGCCGTGACAGATAAACAGCGTTTAACTTGCATATGATAAAAGTTTGATGTTTGACCACATGAGCTTAAAGCAGAGAACAGGAAGTCTGCATTACATCATTTTTATGAGGGAGGAGAAGGCTTCAGAGAGCTGATGGCGTTTGACGAGCCAGAGAACAACAGCTGCGAGAGAGAACGAGATGTTTGAGGGGTGAGCAGTAGGACTGTGCAGAACAACTCTCACCACGGGGTCACATTTCACCATCACTCATTCAGAACGACCGCCGTCCTACAGACACACAGACCTGCGGGAAACAGAACCGACCACGAGGGGTCTGTGTCCGACCTTTTTTTACCTTAAAAAAGTATCAATAATTAGTGAGTACTCGAGTACTCGTTCATGAGGTAATGCGGATACTTGAGTATTTAGATGACTGTAGAAGCTCATCCCTAGTCCACACTGACCAGAGTCCTCCGGCTCTTCATCAGGGTCACTGTGACTCCGCCCACCGTCACGTAGAGTTTCTTCAGGTACGACACACCTGACATTCCTCGCTCCTCGTTCTTCGCCTCCACAGAGAACCAGGGACCTGCACAGCGACACACACGAGCTAGGAGGTTAAACATGTCCTGTACCCTAAATATATTCTCACTCTAAAAGATGGAGAATATCTTTGAATGAAATCTGGAGCTGAACTTTAAGACGATATGTTTAATGACTGTCTTGAGTTCACATCACGTCTGAAGGTCTCGGGTCTCTTCCTACCTGCCGTCTTCACAGCTCACACGTTCTGAAAACAGGTTGTGGTCTGCTTTGTCTCTTCCAGGTTTCATCATGTGGAGACTTTATGACTCATGTCAAATGTGCATTTTTAGAAAATGTGTCTCAATCAGAAATATGATTTCAAAGAAGACGGATTCTGTTTGAGTTGATTACGTGGTCGTGGCGCCCTCTTCTGGTTTTAGGAACATTAACAGGATCCCTTTGAGTCCATATGTGATGTTCAGATGATGAGTGTGTGTGTGTTCAAGAGTTCAGGCAGGTTAAAGGTTTTTAAATGTTTTAAGACCGTCACTTTCAGGATTTAAACAAAAACTTTTTTTTTTCCTCTTGAGCACAAGTTTTAGAATGTTTAAAAATGTGTTCAGAGTTCAGGCGGCGTCCCTACCCGAGCTGTTCCGGCAGCTTCTGGCCAGCGTGTAGGTGCATGTCCCCATGAAGGTGTAGAACTTTTTGTCAAACGTATTGTAGTGAGGATCTCCAGACACCACGCAGTCCTGAGAGCCTGAAAGAGAGGGACAAGAAGCTGCATGATCGACTCAGAACACCAGACAAAAAGTCACATCAGAGAACATCGGACAGATACCTCAGGATAACACGACCTCAGATACACTTTCTAGAAACGCAGCTCTACGGGAAAGATTCTAGAAAAATGCAAAACACCAAAATGTGTCCGGAAAGAAGATTTTTTTAAGCAGTCTGCCCTCGCAAAGATGTTTAAACTGTGAACTTATAACCGACATGTTTTTTTCTACAGACCTGGAACGCCTGCTGTGAGATGTGTTGTTCTCATCCAGCTCAGTAATCAAAGCACTCAGAGAGCAGCAGCTGTGTTGGGTTACTTCTGTCTTCAAAGTAAAAACAGTCATTTGAGAGCAAACTTGTAAACTGCCATCACTAAATAGTAATTTAACCTTCAATAAATGATGCATTCATGCAAATAATTTTGGTTTGCATTAAGTCCAAAAGTTTTTCATCCCAGTTGAGCTGAATGTCGAGGGTGAAACCTCTGCAGAAAGGCCAATGGCTGCTTTCTATTGGTTGATCTCCCTTAGAGGGTCACCTTGGCAACAACCACGGTGAATTTGAATATTAATAGTCCACCCTTCAAATGCAAAATGGTTGAATTTGTAGCCAACATGTTTTGACATTGTTCTTTGATGTGTTTTAAAATCTCAAATAATTTCATTTGCAGTTACAAGAAAAGTCATGCACAGTGGACAGTTTTGCTCTCAAACATATAAACTTCACAATAACACAGAAGTTTCCTCACACAGTGGGTGTAGACTTACTGGTTGGATAACATCCCAGGTCTCCGTCCTGGTTTTTACACTCGTGCATTGGGGGGCATTCAGAGGCAGAACAGGTAACAAAGGGGGAATTACACCTGCACTTCAGCTGGCAGTTCTCCAAATAAAACTCCTCTCCTGGCTAAAACACACACACACACACACACACACATGCACATGTTGAAGGAGAATTTTCATTTAGTTGAAAAGACAGTTACTCACCGTCACAACATAATGTCCAATCCCCCCCCATTAATTTCACTTAAACCCAGCTCTAATTTTCACCTACCTCGTAGTACTGTCCGTTAGTGTGTTTGCAACCACAGGAACTCTCCTGGACACACTTTCCAGCACTCAGGATGTAGCCTGGATCACACACACAGCCTTCAGAGCAAGGCCCGCCACAGGATGGAGGTTTCCCAGAACAGGTGTTCTGACAGGAGTCTGCACAGGACTCATAGTGGCTGTTGGGGGCGCATTTCAGAGCTGGGGGGAGAATGGGAAACTAAGGTAAGAGATAAGAGTAAAGTATCTTTGCCAGTATCTTTGATATTAATTCGAATGCTTATTTTTGTAAGCAAAAACAGGGTTGTGGCAAATAAGCTAGCCAAACGGTTAAAGTTGGCATCCTCACTAGTCACCACCATAAATATTAGTTTAATTTGGCTAGCTAAACAGTTCTTTGAAAAAATGTGTTTAGAAAAACGAAAAACGAATTTGTCAGAGTGTCTCACAACAAGTGCCTTGTAAATCACAGGTAGCCCCGCCGTAAACCCTCCCCCTGCCTCCTGGTCTCTTGATTCTAAATTGGACCATAATTTACTAACTAAACATCATTCTGTGTTTAAGAAGACTTGAAACCAAGATTGAGACCATGAACTCATTGAGAGTATTTACTGAGGGAATAAATCAACTGAAAAATGGGAACATTTTAATCATAAACTTCTATTCAAACAGGCTGCTTTTCACCCCCTGCTGGACATAAGAAATAAGAATTTAAGAAACTTTTGCATTCCCTCTTGCTGTAGAAAAATATACTCTAACCTTAACCCTCTAGACCTCCCACATTGCTCTAACCAGCTATCATTTGTCCATCCATCCGCTCATTCAACACTCACGACAGAAGGTTTCATTCCTCCAGGGTCCAACGTTAATCCCACGGTCTTGACATTCGTTGACGTATGCTTCAATGGCTTCACACAGAATGGGCTTGGCTCCATCCAGCTCACACAGATCAAAGATACAGTCTCTGAAGTAATTCTGAAGACAACAACAACACTTAGTCACAATAACAACATTCGAAGATGCATCCACCCAGAGGTGTCAAAAATATTTACATTCATTATTCAGGTAGAAGTATAGATACTGGGGTTTAAAAAGACTTCTGTAGAAGTTGAAGTATCAACTCAAGCTTTTTACTCAAGTAAAAGTGTAAAAGTACTGGTTTCAAAACTACTTAAAGTATAAAAGTAAAAGTAATGTAAGAGGGAAAAAATGCCATTGAGTACAAAAGCTTAGGCCGCGCCACAGGGGCCTATAGTGCACTACCCTACCTCCCCAAAAAAACACTTTTCTAAAGGCCATAATGACTATAATGTTATATTAAAATGTTAATGTTGAAACATTTGGGATGCACCTGTTTCAGCCGCATTCATGCCCATTGAAAATGAATGCATTTTAGTACAATGCAAATACATTAAAGAACTATATATGTGTACTACTGAGCATTAACATGTGTTTTTTAATGGAGCGGAAGATATGATGACTAGTTGCCTATAAGTATTGTAATGGTGCAAAAAGTCAAACTTCAGAGGCATGTTATCAATGGCCTTTACTGGAATGTAAATGTACATCCAAGCTTAGCTGCAGGAATCTGTGAGGGAAACGGATGTAAGATAACAAAACTGGACAAGACAATTGGTGTACCCAGGGCAGGCTTAGTAACAATTACCCTTGCATGTCTTTGCCACGGTCATCTTCGTACTAGGCTACATACGTCTGCTATTTCCTTGCTGGAGTGTGACTTGATTTGTGTCATGTGCAGGGGTAATGGATCGCGTACAAACCAATATAGTATATGTTTATACTTCTCACCCAACCACAATCAAATTCACTCTATCCGGATGGTACGATTCATCTGTCTATGGATTTATTTGGATAGGTTTTTTTTTGTGTTTTTTTGAACGATGACAAACCAGAATGAAAACAAGCCGAAATGAAATAGGAGTAACGAGGCTATTTTTAAAATGTAAGGAATAGAAAGTACAGACAATTGTGTGAAAATGTAAGAAGTAGAAGTAAACAGTCGGCTGAAAAATAAATACTCCAGTAAAGTATAGATACCCACAATTTCTACTTAAGTAAGGCAACAAAGTATTTGTACTTGACAGTTACTTGACACCTCTGTATCCACCACATATTTACAATCTGAAGGCTACGCTACCATGGAATGGATTGTCAGACATTGATAAACTCCAAGAACTTTTGGAGAAGGGAAAAGTAAAATGTATTTTTTTTTGGCTAGTAGTGGATTTTGACTCTTTTAAAGATTTTTTTTTTTTTTGTTAGTTGCTTATATGACTTTGTATTGATTGCAATGTATCTTAGGTACACTTAAACCCAATCCCAATTACCCCTAGCTTTGTAATGCCCTTTATTGGGAAGTAGACCTTCAGAAATGGTGGTACGCTCAAGAATAAGAGGTAAAAAGCTCTACCTAGTCAATTGGACACTACGTGTAATCATCTTAGTTTTCAACCTATGTACCCTGGACATGGAGATAACTGTAGTGACATTCACAATCTTCCCAGAACTGCTAGCCATATTTCATGTCACAATGCTTCAGCTCATGAAGTATACTTAGAAAATGGTCTATAAATTCTCAAGTCTACATTGGTTTGAAGGACCATTTGGTGGGTTGAATAACACCTACCAATAGAACGCTGAAAGAAAGGAGACAACCTACCAAACCTGGCAGTAGCTTAAACAGAGGGGTACGGCCGGGTATTGTTGGTGTGTAGTTGTATGTGATTGTGTGCATTATGACTTACATTGGGGTTGACTTTGGGGTGGCACACAGCGAAGGGACCCTTTTTGTCCAGCAACATGCCACAGTATCCAGAGCTCTCGTAAAGGTCCTGTTCTTCTTCATCACATCCAGGGATGGTGGTGTTGGGTTTCTTGTTACACCTGCCAACACAGACTGTCAGTTAAAGAAGCTCTGTTTGTGGGAGATCCGTTTGTTTTTTCCCGGGCAGTTGAAAAGATGAAGCTATATGGTATCTGATTAGGTTGCTCCAAGGAACAGCAGGTCCTTCAGGCACATCAAACTGGGAGGAGACTCTGTGACATATTTGGAGTTCTCTAGAGTAATAATTATATATGGACTAGGCAATCCTTAAAATTCCCAGGGAGGAGAGGGGGACATCTGGATACCATGTTGAATATGCTGCCCCCCGAACAAGCCTCTGGAAAAGTGTAAGATAATGGTTGGATGAACTATCCATTTATCCATTTCCTCCACTTATATTAGCCTGGAAGGAAGTGGCATTAGTCTAAGCAATTTGACCCTGACATTCCTCATCCTAGAAGCATTTTCAAGGCATCCTCTGGCCAGATGGGACATATTATCCCTCCAGTGAGATCTGTGTCTACCCTAGGGTCCCTTCCCAGTTGGACGTACCTGGAAAACCTCCAGGAGGCATCCTAATCAGATGCCATTAACTGGCTTCTTTTGATGGAAAGGTTTAGAGGCTAGAACCAGAGGTCCCTCCAGCAAATTGTCCCTTCAATATTCAACCAAACAGGGTTTTATGGATTCAGAGAGAGACTTCAAAGTGTATGATAGGGTTTCTAAAGAAGCAACAATGCATGCTACTCACTCTGGATCAGTGTTCCAGCTGTGTCCAAACTCATTGGCGCTGTTGGTCAATATTCCATCTGGTTTACGGAAATCATCTTTGGTATCTCCATCATAGTTTCCACACAGTCCACACAGCATGTCCTGATAGCTACAAACAATTAACAAAAAAAGAACAAATTAGTGATTTGTGGAAGTGAGAGATCTTAACCATGCACATTCGTATTTTACTTCATTTAATTAAAACCAAGTACTCTCATGATTCATCAGTGACTATTTCAGCATTTTAACTTCAGCCTTCACTCACTCTTTAATAACTTTAATGTCCATGAAGTGGTTTCCATCATAGCGAACAGTTAAACCAAAGTCTGTGGACACTGTGTAGTGCTTTCCAGATTTGTACACAGAGACACCAGGGGCCGGTGACACAGGCAGGTTAACATTGGTCCCATTCACCTGTTTTAGGAAAACAGACATAATGACATTATGAGATATAATGTAGAGTAAAGTTACATGGGCACTCTTGTAGATATGTGGTATATGATTCTTGTAACCCTGCCAAAATTGTGTCAGGTCCTCCCTTCATGCCTTACCTGGACAGTACCACCTTTGAGAATGGAGATCTTCACATGACGTACATACACATGTACGGCTTTCACATAGGAGATGGCTGGACTGTTGTAACGATTTTCATTGTCGGCATGGACCTCAAAGTACTGCAGAGATGTTGTATTGCACGGTGCAGACATCAAATAGCTACAGTTACCCATGAAGTTGTACTTTTGTTTGTCAAAGGTGGTGTAATGGGGATCACCGGACGCTATGCACGAAGATGTACCTAAGGGAAATTCAAATGAGACACTTTATGTTATAAACTTAACAGGGATTTGAAGTCTAAGGTAGCCCAAATTAAACCAATGAATAAAAAATACATCAAATGGTCACATCACCCAGGACCATATTGGCTATTCAGAGGTTAAGTTGGAGGTGAGACTTGTCAGATGCAGAATCATCTACCTTTAGGATAGCAGCCTGAAACACCATTAACCTCTCGACACTCTTCATCTGCGGCACAGGAGTTATCAACACATTCCAAAGTGTAGTTCCCTGCACAGCGACACAGCTTTGAGCAGCCATCACCGACAACAATCTCACCAGGCTGAAACAAGATTCAACAAGGAATCAGTACCATGATTTATCGTCATTTCATCCTTGTACTGAGCAGAAATGTTTGCATATGGGGAATATTAGCCAGGACATCTGACCTCATAATAGTTGTTGTTGTCATCCAGGCAGCCACATTGTTCCAATGGCACACAGTGCCGCCCCTTAAAGACAAACCCTGGTTTGCAGAAGCAGCCGCTAATACAGGAGCCAGTGCAGTTGGTGGAGGGTTCCATACAGGTGGGAATACAAGCTGGACCACAGTCTATATACTCTGAATTAGGGGGACATGGATCTGTACAGCAGGGGGAAAAAGGAATTAGTTAATGGAAAGCTTAGAACTGTAAAGTATTTGTAATTGGAATACAAAACCAGACTTCAATAACGACATGTCTTACTTGGTGGTTTGGTTGTTGTAGGTCTTGAAGTTGTTGGTTTTGGTGTTGATGGACGAGGAGTTGTTGGTGGTGCTATAAATGAAAAATAATATTTTATCACGAAACCAGGTTTTAACTTTCATGCTTTCATAATTTTACCAGCATCCAAGGGTGAATGTTATTTCACATATCTTTCCAAATTTAGTACTGGAGTCACAACGCTTCATATATCTGAATTGTATATGGAATATATGGATTTAAGAGAAAATTTCATCAAGCAATCAAAACCCAGTTACATCATATATTTTCTTGCAAATCAACAAAATATGTGGTTAACACTGAAATTAATGGACATAGAAAAATTTGGCATGTAAACAACCTTCACAAATTACAAAAAGTTATTTCACTAAGGTGGAGTTTAAACCCTGTTTGTTGCATACATTCAAAGGTCTCCTCATACTGGTGTTAACTTACCGATTGGATAGCATCCCAAGTCTCCGTCCAGGTTTTTACACTCCTGCATTGGGGGGCAGTCATGGGCCGAACAGGAAACGAAGGGGGCATTACACCTGCACTTTATCTGGCAGTCCTCCAAATAAAACTCCTCTCCTGGCTTAAACACACACACAGACACAAAAACAAACATGTCTGAATTGTTAATTACCATTTTAATAAGACATTTAGAAATGTGCAGAGGGTCAACATTTACTAAACCTATACCCCCCCAACCACCACCACCACCAACACAACCATCACCACACACACACACACACGCACAAAATTCAATCCCCACCGTGATTCCAATCTAAACTTAAACCCAGCTCTAATTTTCACCTACCTCGTAGTACTGTCCATTAGTGTGTTTGCAACCACAGGAACTCTCCTGGACACACTTTCCAGCACTCAGGATGTAGCCTGGATCACACACACAGCCTTCAGAGCAAGGCCCGCCACAGGATGGAGGTTTCCCAGAACAGGTGTTCTGACAGGGGTCTGCACAGGGCTGATAGTGGCTGTTGGGGGGGCATTTCAGAGCTGGGGGGAGAATGGGAAACTGAGTTCAGTGATAACAATGACGTAGAGACGAGGCAGATGCTTAAACCATGACCTGTCCTCCTCCTAAGCGGGAGAAATGTCAGTGCTTTCTACTGATTAGTGGACAGACACATAAATACTTTGCATCCAAAAAGTAGCTATTTCCGCGACTATTGTTTCGGTCACCTAGCAATTAGCGCCATTGTTGTGTGCGTGTGAGCTCTCCCCTTCTGCTATGTGCCCTAAACTTCGGCGAGCACAGCCTACACCGCATCCAATTTGAAAGACTCTAAACCCTTTGGAAGAAACTCTATAGTTGCTTCTGTCTAGACCTCCCCACATTCCAATCCATCCGCTCACTCAACACTCACGGCAGAAGGTTTCATTCCTCCAGGGTCTAACACTGACACCACGGTCCTGGCATTCATTGACGTATGCTTCAATGGCTTCACACAGAATGGGCTTGGCTCCATCCAACTCGCACAGATCAAAGAGACAGTCCTGGAAGTAATTCTGAAAACAACAAACAAGACCAAGTCACAAAAAAACACCTACAAAGATGATTTAACCACATATTTACCATCTACATGCTACCAATGACATGACCCTTGCTATACCATCTGAAGAATGTTGGTCAAGTAAAAGTTACTCAGTGAAATCAATCATTACTTTGAGTGCAGGAAATCCTCATATTTTAAGATTTTCCACAGATTAGCAATACCACACAAAGCTCCCCACCAAGTACTTAATTTGGGGCTTTTTTTTCAAATAGGCCCACCACATGCAGAGATGGTCATGGGGATCTAGTGCTTTGGAAAGCGAAAGCAGGGGCCTGGAAATGCTGATCCCTTGCAATGCTGAGTGGTTCTTGGTACATAGCATGTCAGACCTCTGGCGGGGAAGGAACCGAGGTGGTGCAGGAGGTGGAGCGGTACCAGCTAGATATAGTTGGGAACACCACCACACACCTGCATCAATTCTTGTACCAAACTCCTAGGGAGGCACCGGACTCTCCACTTTTCTGGAGTTGCCCATGATGAGGGGTGGCAGGCATCTATGGGAATACTCAATTACTCAATACCTGACCCCAACCAATGTGTTCTATGATGAGGAGGTGAAGTATGAAGATCCAGTGGAAGCTTTATCAAAACCCTTGGCACAGATCGCTGAGGTAGTCAAAAGGCTCCTCAGTGGCAGGGCGCCAAGAATGGATGAGATCAACCCTGAGATGCTGAAGGCTCTGGACATTGTTGAGCTGTCTTGGATGACATGCCTCTTCAGTGTTTCCTGGAGGTCTTGGACAGTGTCTTTGGAACGGTCTGGGGTGGGGGATCTGACTCTCAGAAAAGTAGGACCAGAGGGTATGCTTCAACTAACAGGGTATCACGCTACTCAGGAAAAGTGACCTCTAGGGTGCTGGAAAGGAGATTTCAGATGTTTTTAAACTTTTGATACTTTAGGACAATGCAGATTCTGTCCTGCCCATGGGAGATCGGGCCAACTCTTTTTCCTTGCCATCTGTTCCATGTATGATCACAGTGAGAGCTGTGGAAAATGGTGGATTGTTTCACTCCAAATGGGGAGCAAGTCTTTTGCCTAAGTGGAAGAGTAAAAGTAAATCGAGATCTTGTTTTCAGGTGAGGATTAAATGGATCATGAGATTGGCAGGCAAGTTGTTCCAGCATCAACAGTAATTTAGGCAACTCTGCACTGTACACTCGTGGTGAAGAGGGAGCTGAGCATAAAGGCAAAGCTTTCAATTTACCAATTGATCTAGGTTCAGCAACGTCCCCTGAAGAGTTACTTGGTTCAGCCTAAGAGACAAGGTGATGAGCTTAGACTTCTGTAGGGAACTCTAAGTAGAGCTGCTGCTCCTTTGTATTGAAAGGAGCCAGTTGAGGTTGTTCAGACAAGGAAGAAAGGAAGGAAGGAAGGAAGGAAGCAAGGAAGGAAGAAAGGAAGGAACAAGGAAGCAAGGAAAGAAGGATGGATGGATGGATGGATGGAGATGAAGAAAACCTGACAGTATGCTGATCCCAGGGGCGGGATGGAAATGTACTTGAAATTTAACAACATCACAGGGGACATTTCTATATTCATATACCTTATAACAGTGTAATTGTGTTTGTTTGTGAGAGTTATTGCTTACATTGGGGTTGACTTTGGGGTGGCACACAGCGAAGGGACCATTTCGGTCCAGCAAAATGCCACAGTATCCAGAGCTCTCGTAAAGGTCCTGTTCTTCTTCATCGCATTCAGGGATGGTGGTATTAGGCTTCTTGTTACACCTGCCAGCACAGACTGTCATTTAGTGAAGCTCTGTTTGTGAAGGTCAGTAAGTTACTTTCTCTGGTAATTGCAAAGATGGGCCTAAGTGACATCTCATTGGGATCCTCTAGTGCACAGGAGGTTTTCCACGTGCTAAGAGGAGACCATGTGGTACACTCAGAGCTCTCAACAGGGCATATTTATCGTGTATAATATTTGAACTAGGAAAGCCTTGAAATTTCCAAGGAGGAGCATGTAAACATTGCTGGAAAGAGGAACATCTGAAATACCATGTTGGGAATACTGCCACGGCAACAAGTCCCTGGTTCAGTGGAAGAGAATGGTTGGATCATTTAACAAGTATTTGGTGAACTATCCATCTCCTTAACTTATCAGGGTCTGGAAGGCAGTGGCATTAGGCTAAGCAAGTTAACCCGGACATTCCTCATTCCAGCAATAATCTGTAGAATCAATGCATGCTACTCACTCTGGATCAGTGTTCCAGCTGTGTCCAAACTCATTGGCGCTGTTGGTCAATATTCCATCTGGTTTACGGAAATCATCTTTGGTATCTCCATCATAGTTTCCACACAGTCCACACAGCATGTCCTGATAGCTACAAACAATTAACAAAAAGAACAAATTAGTGATTTGTGGAAGTGAGAGATCTTAACCATGGACATTCATATTTTACTTCATTTAATTAAAACCAAGTACTCTCATGATTCATCAGTGACTATTTCAGCATTTTAACTTCAGCCTTCACTCACTCTTTAATAACTTTAATGTCCATGAAGTGGTTTCCATCATAGCGAACAGTTAAACCAAAGTCTGTGGACACTGTGTAGTGCTTTCCAGATTTGTACACAGAGACACCAGGGGCCGGTGACACAGGCAGGTTAACATTGGTCCCATTCACCTGTTTTAGGAAAACAGACATAATGACATTATGAGATATAATGTAGAGTAAAGTTACATGGGCACTCTTGTAGATATGTGGTATATGATTCTTGTAACCCTGCCAAAATTGTGTCAGGTCCTCCCTTCATGCCTTACCTGGACAGTACCACCTTTAAGAATGGAGATCTTCACATGACGTACATACACATGTACGGCTTTCACATAGGAGATGGTTGGTCTGTTGTGACGATTTTCATTGTCGGCATGGACCTCAAAGTACTGCAGAGATGTTGTATTGCACGGTGCAGACATCAAATAGCTACAGTTACCCATGAAGTTGTACTTTCGTTTGTCAAAGGTGGTGTAATGGGGATCACCGGACGCTATACACGAAGATGTACCTAAGGGAAATTCAAATGAGACACTTTATGTTATAAACTTAACAGGGATTTGAAGTCTAAGGTAGCCCAAATTAAACCAATGAATGAAAAATACATCAAATGGTCATATCACCCAGGACCATATTGGCTATTCAGAGGTTAAGTTGGAGGTGAGACTTGTCAGATGCAGAATCATCTACCTTTAGGATAGCAGCCTGAAACACCATTAACCTCTCGACACTCTTCATCTGCGGCACAGGAGTTATCAACACATTCCAAAGTGTAGTTCCCTGCACAGCGACACAGCTTTGAGCAGCCATCACCGACAACAATCTCCCCAGGCTGAAACAAGATTCAACAAGGAATCAGTACCATGATTTATCGTCATTTCATCCTTGTACTGAGCAGAAATGTTTGCATATGGGGAATATTAGCCAGGACATCTGACCTCATAATAGTTGTTGTTGTCATCCAGGCAGCCACATTGTTCCAATGGCACACAGTGCCGCCCCTTAAAGACAAACCCTGGTTTGCAGAAGCAGCCGCTAATACAGGAGCCAGTGCAGTTGGTGGAGGGTTCCATACAGGTGGGAATACAAGCTGGACCACAGTCTATATACTCTGAATTAGGGGGACATGGATCTGTACAGCAGGGGAAAAACGGAATCGGTTAATGGAAAACTTAGAACTATAAATTATTTGTAATTGGAATACAAAACCAGACTTCAATAACGACATGTCTTACTTGGTGGTTTGGTTGTTGTAGGTCTTGGAGTTGTTGGTTTTGGTGTTGATGGACGAGGAGTTGTTGGTGATGCTATAAATGAAAAATAATATTTTATCATGAAACCAGGTTTTAACTTTCATGCTTTCATAATTTTACCAGCATCCATGGGTGAATGTTATTTCTCATGTCTTTTCAAATTTAGTACTGGAGTCACAATGCTCCATAATCTGAATTGTATATGGAATATATAGATTTAAGAGCAAATTTCTCCAAGCAATCAAAACCCAGTTACATCATATATTTTCTTGCAAATCAGCTAAATATGTGGTTAACACTGAAATTAATGGACATAGAAAAATGTGGCATGTAAACAACCTTCACAAATTACAACAAGTTATTTCAATTACTAAGGAGGAGTTTGAACCCTTTTTGTTACATATATTCAAAAGTCTCCTCATAATGGTGCTAACTTACCGATTGGATAGCATCCCAAGTCTCCGTCCAGGTTTTTACACTCCTGCATTGGGGGGCAGTCATGGGCCGAACAGGAAACGAAGGGGGCATTACACCTGCACTTTATCTGGCAGTCCTCCAAATAAAACTCCTCTCCTGGCTTAAACACACACACAGACACAAAAACAAACATATCAGAATTGTTAATTACCATTTTAATAAGACATTTAGAAATGTGCAGAGGGTCAACATTTACTAAACCTATACCTCACACCCCCCCCTCTTGAACAACCACCACCACACACATACAGATGCACAATATTCAATCCCCACCGTGATTCCAACCTAAACCTAAACCCAGCTCTAATTTTCACCTACCTCGTAGTACTGTCCGTTAGTGTGTTTGCAACCACAGGAACTCTCCTGGACACACTTTCCAGCACTCAGGATGTAGCCTGGATCACACACACAGCCTTCAGAGCAAGGCCCGCCACAGGATGGAGGTTTCCCAGAACAGGTGTTCTGACAGGGGTCTGCACAGGGCTGATAGTGGCTGTTGGGGGGGCATTTCAGAGCTGGGGGGAGAATGGGAAACTGAGTTAAGTGATAGCAATAACGTAGAGAAGAGACAGATGTTTAAACCATGACCTGTCCTCCTCCTAAGCGAGAGAAATGTCAGTATTTCTACTGATTAGTGGACAGACACATAAATACTTTGCATCAAAAAAGTAGCTATTTCCCCGACTATTGTTTCGGTCACCTAGCAATTAGCGCCGTTGCTTTGTGTGTGTGAGCTCTCCCCTTCTGCTATGTGCCCTAAACTTCGGCGAGCACAGCCTACACCGCATCCAATCTGAAAGACTCTAAACCCTTTGGAAGAAACTCTATAGTTGCTTCTGTCTAGACCTCCCCACATTCCAATCCATCCGCTCACTCAACACTCACGGCAGAAGGTTTCATTCCTCCAGGGTCTAACACTGACACCACGGTCCTGGCATTCATTGACGTATGCTTCAATGGCTTCACACAGAATGGGCTTGGCTCCATCCAACTCGCACAGATCAAAGAGACAGTCCTGGAAGTAATTCTGAAAACAACAAACAAGACCAAGTCACAAAAAAACACCTACAAAGATGATTTAACCACATATTTACCATCTACATGCTACCAATGACATGACCCTTGCTATACCATCTGAAGAATGTCGGTCAAGTAAAAGTTACTCAATGAAATCAATCATTACTTTGAGTGCAGGAAATCCTCATATTTTAAGATTTTCCACAGATTAGCAATACCACACAAAGCCCCCCACCAATTACTGAATTTGGGGCTTTTTTTTCAAATAGGCCCACCACCTGCAGAGATGGTCATGGGGATCTAGTGCTTTGGAAGGCGAAAGCAGGGGCCTGGATATGCTGATCCCTTGCAATGCTGAGTGGTTCTTGGTACATAGCATGTCAGACCTCTGGCGGGGAAGGAACCGAGGTGGTGCAGGAGATGGAGCGGTACCAGCTAGATATAGTTGGGAACACCACCACACACCTGCACCAATTCTTGAACCAAACTCCTAGGGAGGCACCGGACTCTCCACTTTTCTGGAGTTGCCCATAATATGGGGGTTGGCAGGCATCTATGGGAATACTCAATTACTCAATACCTGACCCCAACCAATGTGTTCTATGATGAGGAGGTGAAGTATGAAGATCCAGTGGAAGCTTTATCAAAACCCTTGGCACAGGTCGCTGAGGTAGTCAAAAGGCTCCTCAGTGGCAGGGCGCCAGGAATGGATGAGATCAACCCTGAGATGCTGAAGGCTCTGGACATTGTTGAGCTGTCTTGGATGACATGCCTCTTCAGTGTTTTCTGGAGGTCTTGGACAGTGTCTTTGGAACGGTCTGGGGTGGGGGATCTGACTCTCAGAAAAGTAGGACCAGAGGGTGTGCTTCAACTAACAGGGTATCACGCTACTCAGGAAAAGTGACCTCTAGGGTGCTGGAAAGGAGATTTCAGATGTTTTTAAACTTTTGATACTTTAGGACAACGCAGATTCTGTCCTGCCCATGGGAGATCGGGCCAACTCTTTTTCCTTGCCATCTGTTCCATGTATGATCAAAGTGAGAGCTGTGGAAAATGGTGGATTGTTTCACTCCAAATGGGGAGCAAGTCTTTTGCCTAAGTGGAAGAGTAAAAGTAAATCGAGATCTTGTTTTCAGGTGAGGATTAAATGGATCATGAGATTGGCAGGCAAGTTGTTCCAGCATCAGCAATAATTTAGGCAACTCTGCACTGTACACTCGTGGTGAAGAGGGAGCTGAGCATAAAGGCAAAGCTTTCAATTTACTAATTGATCTAGGTTCAGCGACGTCCCCTGAAGAGTTACTTGGTTCAGCCTAAGAGACAAGGTGATGAGCTTAGACTTCTGTAGGGAACTCTAAGTAGAGCTGCTGCTCCTTTGCATTGAAAGGAGCCAGTTGAGGTTGTTCAGACAAAGAAGAAAGGAAGGAAGGAAGGAAGCAAGGAAGGAAGAAAGGAAGGAACAAGGAAGCAAGGAAAGAAGGATGGATGGATGGATGGATGGAGATGAAGAAAACCTGACAGTATGCTGATCAAAGGGGTACGGCCCAAGGGCAGGATGGAAATGTACTTGAAATTTAACAACATCACAGGGGACATTTCTATATTCATATACCTTATAACAGTGTAATTGTGTTTGTTTGTGAGAGTTATTGCTTACATTGGGGTTGACTTTGGGGTGGCACACAGCGAAGGGACCATTTCGGTCCAGCAAAATGCCACAGTATCCAGAGCTCTCGTAAAGGTCCTGTTCTTCTTCATCGCATTCAGGGATGGTGGTATTAGGCTTCTTGTTACACCTGCCAGCACAGACTGTCATTTAGTGAAGCTCTGTTTGTGAAGGTCAGTAAGTTACTTTCTCTGGTAATTGCAAAGATGGGCCTAAGTGAAATCTCATTGGGATCCTCTAGTGCACAGGAGGTTTTCCACGTGCTAAGAGGAGACCATGTGGTACACTCAGAGCTCTCAACAGGGCATATTTATCGTGTATAATATTTGAACTAGGAAAGCCTTGAAATTTCCAAGGAGGAGCATGTAAACATTGCTGGAAAGAGGAACATCTGAAATACCATGTTGGGAATACTGCCACGGCAACAAGTCCCTGGTTCAGTGGAAGAGAATGGTTGGATCATTTAACAAGTATTTGGTGAACTATCCATCTCCTTAACTTATCAGGGTCTGGAAGGCAGTGGCATTAGGCTAAGCAAGTTAACCCGGACATTCCTCATTCCAGCAATAATCTGTAGAATCAATGCATGCTACTCACTCTGGATCAGTGTTCCAGCTGTGTCCAAACTCATTGGCGCTATTGGTCAATATTCCATCTGGTTTACGGAAATCATCTTTGGTATCTCCATCATAGTTTCCACACAGTCCACACAGCATGTCCTGATAGCTACAAACAATTAACAAAAAGAACAAATTAGTGATTTGTGGAAGTGAGAGATCTTAACCATGGACATTCATATTTTACTTCATTTAATTAAAACCAAGTACTCTCATGATTCATCAGTGACTATTTCAGCATTTTAACTTCAGCCTTCACTCACTCTTTAATAACTTTAATGTCCATGAAGTGGTTTCCATCATAGCGAACAGTTAAACCAAAGTCTGTGAACACTTTGTAGTGCTTTCCAGATTTGTACACAGAGACACCAGGGACCGGTGACACAGGTAGGTTAACATTGGTCCCATTCACCTGTTTTAGGAAAACAGACATAATGACATTATGAGATATAATGTAGAGTAAAGTTATATGGGCACTCTTGTAGATATGTGGTATATGATTCTTGTAACCCTGCCAAAATTGTGTCAGGTCCTCCCTTCATGCCTTACCTGGACAGTACCACCTTTAAGAATGGAGATCTTCACATGACGTACATACACATGTACGGCTTTCACATAGGAGATGGTTGGTCTGTTGTGACGATTTTCATTGTCGGCATGGACCTCAAAGTACTGCAGAGATGTTGTATTGCACGGTGCAGACATCAAATAGCTACAGTTACCCATGAAGTTGTACTTTCGTTTGTCAAAGGTGGTGTAATGGGGATCACCGGACGCTATACACGAAGATGTACCTAAGGGAAATTCAAATGAGACACTTTATGTTATAAACTTAACAGGGATTTGAAGTCTAAGGTAGCCCAAATTAAACCAATGAATGAAAAATACATCAAATGGTCATATCACCCGGGACCATATTGGCTATTCAGAGGTTAAGTTGGAGGTGAGACTTGTCAGATGCAGAATCATCTACCTTTAGGATAGCAGCCTGAAACACCATTAACCTCTCGACACTCTTCATCTGCGGCACAGGAGTTATCAACACATTCCAAAGTGTAGTTCCCTGCACAGCGACACAGCTTTGAGCAGCCATCACCGACAACAATCTCCCCAGGCTGAAACAAGATTCAACAAGGAATCAGTACCATGATTTATCGTCATTTCATCCTTGTACTGAGCAGAAATGTTTGCATATGGGGAATATTAGCCAGGACATCTGACCTCATAATAGTTGTTGTTGTCATCCAGGCAGCCACATTGTTCCAATGGCACACAGTGCCGCCCCTTAAAGACAAACCCTGGTTTGCAGAAGCAGCCGCTAATACAGGAGCCAGTGCAGTTGGTGGAGGGTTCCATACAGGTGGGAATACAAGCTGGACCACAGTCTATATACTCTGAATTAGGGGGACATGGATCTGTACAGCAGGGGAAAAACGGAATCGGTTAATGGAAAACTTAGAACTATAAATTATTTGTAATTGGAATACAAAACCAGACTTCAATAACGACATGTCTTACTTGGTGGTTTGGTTGTTGTAGGTCTTGGAGTTGTTGGTTTTGGTGTTGATGGACGAGGAGTTGTTGGTGGTGCTATAAATGAAAAATAATATTTTATCATGAAACCAGGTTTTAACTTTCATGCTTTCATAATTTTACCAGCATCCATGGGTGAATGTTATTTCTCATGTCTTTTCAAATTTAGTACTGGAGTCACAATGCTCCATATATCTGAATTGTATATGGAATATATAGATTTAAGAGCAAATTTCTCCAAGCAATCAAAACCCAGTTACATCATATATTTTCTTGCAAATCAGCTAAATATGTGGTTAACACTGAAATTAATGGACATAGAAAAATGTGGCATGTAAACAACCTTCACAAATTACAACAAGTTATTTCAATTACTAAGGAGGAGTTTGAACCCTTTTTGTTACATATATTCAAAAGTCTCCTCATAATGGTGCTAACTTACCGATTGGATAGCATCCCAAGTCTCCGTCCAGGTTTTTACACTCCTGCATTGGGGGGCAGTCATGGGCCGAACAGGAAACGAAGGGGGCATTACACCTGCACTTTATCTGGCAGTCCTCCAAATAAAACTCCTCTCCTGGCTTAAACACACACACAGACACAAAAACAAACATATCAGAATTGTTAATTACCATTTTAATAAGACATTTAGAAATGTGCAGAGGGTCAACATTTACTAAACCTATACCTCACACCCCCCCCTCTTGAACAACCACCACCACACACATACAGATGCACAATATTCAATCCCCACCGTGATTCCAACCTAAACCTAAACCCAGCTCTAATTTTCACCTACCTCGTAGTACTGTCCGTTAGTGTGTTTGCAACCACAGGAACTCTCCTGGACACACTTTCCAGCACTCAGGATGTAGCCTGGATCACACACACAGCCTTCAGAGCAAGGCCCGCCACAGGATGGAGGTTTCCCAGAACAGGTGTTCTGACAGGGGTCTGCACAGGGCTGATAGTGGCTGTTGGGGGGGCATTTCAGAGCTGGGGGGAGAATGGGAAACTGAGTTAAGTGATAGCAATAACGTAGAGAAGAGACAGATGTTTAAACCATGACCTGTCCTCCTCCTAAGCGAGAGAAATGTCAGTATTTCTACTGATTAGTGGACAGACACATAAATACTTTGCATCAAAAAAGTAGCTATTTCCCCGACTATTGTTTCGGTCACCTAGCAATTAGCGCCGTTGCTTTGTGTGTGTGAGCTCTCCCCTTCTGCTATGTGCCCTAAACTTCGGCGAGCACAGCCTACACCGCATCCAATCTGAAAGACTCTAAACCCTTTGGAAGAAACTCTATAGTTGCTTCTGTCTAGACCTCCCCACATTCCAATCCATCCGCTCACTCAACACTCACGGCAGAAGGTTTCATTCCTCCAGGGTCTAACACTGACACCACGGTCCTGGCATTCATTGACGTATGCTTCAATGGCTTCACACAGAATGGGCTTGGCTCCATCCAACTCGCACAGATCAAAGAGACAGTCCTGGAAGTAATTCTGAAAACAACAAACAAGACCAAGTCACAAAAAAACACCTACAAAGATGATTTAACCACATATTTACCATCTACATGCTACCAATGACATGACCCTTGCTATACCATCTGAAGAATGTCGGTCAAGTAAAAGTTACTCAATGAAATCAATCATTACATTGAGTGCAGGAAATCCTCATATTTTAAGATTTTCCACAGATTAGCAATACCACACAAAGCCCCCCACCAATTACTGAATTTGGGGCTTTTTTTTCAAATAGGCCCACCACCTGCAGAGATGGTCATGGGGATCTAGTGCTTTGGAAGGCGAAAGCAGGGGCCTGGATATGCTGATCCCTTGCAATGCTGAGTGGTTCTTGGTACATAGCATGTCAGACCTCTGGCGGGGAAGGAACCGAGGTGGTGCAGGAGATGGAGCGGTACCAGCTAGATATAGTTGGGAACACCACCACACACCTGCACCAATTCTTGAACCAAACTCCTAGGGAGGCACCGGACTCTCCACTTTTCTGGAGTTGCCCATAATATGGGGGTTGGCAGGCATCTATGGGAATACTCAATTACTCAATACCTGACCCCAACCAATGTGTTCTATGATGAGGAGGTGAAGTATGAAGATCCAGTGGAAGCTTTATCAAAACCCTTGGCACAGGTCGCTGAGGTAGTCAAAAGGCTCCTCAGTGGCAGGGCGCCAGGAATGGATGAGATCAACCCTGAGATGCTGAAGGCTCTGGACATTGTTGAGCTGTCTTGGATGACATGCCTCTTCAGTGTTTTCTGGAGGTCTTGGACAGTGTCTTTGGAACGGTCTGGGGTGGGGGATCTGACTCTCAGAAAAGTAGGACCAGAGGGTGTGCTTCAACTAACAGGGTATCACGCTACTCAGGAAAAGTGACCTCTAGGGTGCTGGAAAGGAGATTTCAGATGTTTTTAAACTTTTGATACTTTAGGACAACGCAGATTCTGTCCTGCCCATGGGAGATCGGGCCAACTCTTTTTCCTTGCCATCTGTTCCATGTATGATCAAAGTGAGAGCTGTGGAAAATGGTGGATTGTTTCACTCCAAATGGGGAGCAAGTCTTTTGCCTAAGTGGAAGAGTAAAAGTAAATCGAGATCTTGTTTTCAGGTGAGGATTAAATGGATCATGAGATTGGCAGGCAAGTTGTTCCAGCATCAGCAATAATTTAGGCAACTCTGCACTGTACACTCGTGGTGAAGAGGGAGCTGAGCATAAAGGCAAAGCTTTCAATTTACTAATTGATCTAGGTTCAGCGACGTCCCCTGAAGAGTTACTTGGTTCAGCCTAAGAGACAAGGTGATGAGCTTAGACTTCTGTAGGGAACTCTAAGTAGAGCTGCTGCTCCTTTGCATTGAAAGGAGCCAGTTGAGGTTGTTCAGACAAAGAAGAAAGGAAGGAAGGAAGGAAGCAAGGAAGGAAGAAAGGAAGGAACAAGGAAGCAAGGAAAGAAGGATGGATGGATGGATGGATGGAGATGAAGAAAACCTGACAGTATGCTGATCAAAGGGGTACGGCCCAAGGGCAGGATGGAAATGTACTTGAAATTTAACAACATCACAGGGGACATTTCTATATTCATATACCTTATAACAGTGTAATTGTGTTTGTTTGTGAGAGTTATTGCTTACATTGGGGTTGACTTTGGGGTGGCACACAGCGAAGGGACCATTTCGGTCCAGCAAAATGCCACAGTATCCAGAGCTCTCGTAAAGGTCCTGTTCTTCTTCATCGCATTCAGGGATGGTGGTATTAGGCTTCTTGTTACACCTGCCAGCACAGACTGTCATTTAGTGAAGCTCTGTTTGTGAAGGTCAGTAAGTTACTTTCTCTGGTAATTGCAAAGATGGGCCTAAGTGAAATCTCATTGGGATCCTCTAGTGCACAGGAGGTTTTCCACGTGCTAAGAGGAGACCATGTGGTACACTCAGAGCTCTCAACAGGGCATATTTATCGTGTATAATATTTGAACTAGGAAAGCCTTGAAATTTCCAAGGAGGAGCATGTAAACATTGCTGGAAAGAGGAACATCTGAAATACCATGTTGGGAATACTGCCACGGCAACAAGTCCCTGGTTCAGTGGAAGAGAATGGTTGGATCATTTAACAAGTATTTGGTGAACTATCCATCTCCTTAACTTATCAGGGTCTGGAAGGCAGTGGCATTAGGCTAAGCAAGTTAACCCGGACATTCCTCATTCCAGCAATAATCTGTAGAATCAATGCATGCTACTCACTCTGGATCAGTGTTCCAGCTGTGTCCAAACTCATTGGCGCTATTGGTCAATATTCCATCTGGTTTACGGAAATCATCTTTGGTATCTCCATCATAGTTTCCACACAGTCCACACAGCATGTCCTGATAGCTACAAACAATTAACAAAAAGAACAAATTAGTGATTTGTGGAAGTGAGAGATCTTAACCATGGACATTCATATTTTACTTCATTTAATTAAAACCAAGTACTCTCATGATTCATCAGTGACTATTTCAGCATTTTAACTTCAGCCTTCACTCACTCTTTAATAACTTTAATGTCCATGAAGTGGTTTCCATCATAGCGAACAGTTAAACCAAAGTCTGTGAACACTTTGTAGTGCTTTCCAGATTTGTACACAGAGACACCAGGGACCGGTGACACAGGTAGGTTAACATTGGTCCCATTCACCTGTTTTAGGAAAACAGACATAATGACATTATGAGATATAATGTAGAGTAAAGTTACATGGGCACTCTTGTAGATATGTGGTATATGATTCTTGTAACCCTGCCAAAATTGTGTCAGGTCCTCCCTTCATGCCTTACCTGGACAGTACCACCTTTAAGAATGGAGATCTTCACATGACGTACATACACATGTACGGCTTTCACATAGGAGATGGTTGGTCTGTTGTGACGATTTTCATTGTCGGCATGGACCTCAAAGTACTGCAGAGATGTTGTATTGCACGGTGCAGACATCAAATAGCTACAGTTACCCATGAAGTTGTACTTTCGTTTGTCAAAGGTGGTGTAATGGGGATCACCGGACGCTATACACGAAGATGTACCTAAGGGAAATTCAAATGAGACACTTTATGTTATAAACTTAACAGGGATTTGAAGTCTAAGGTAGCCCAAATTAAACCAATGAATGAAAAATACATCAAATGGTCATATCACCCGGGACCATATTGGCTATTCAGAGGTTAAGTTGGAGGTGAGACTTGTCAGATGCAGAATCATCTACCTTTAGGATAGCAGCCTGAAACACCATTAACCTCTCGACACTCTTCATCTGCGGCACAGGAGTTATCAACACATTCCAAAGTGTAGTTCCCTGCACAGCGACACAGCTTTGAGCAGCCATCACCGACAACAATCTCCCCAGGCTGAAACAAGATTCAACAAGGAATCAGTACCATGATTTATCGTCATTTCATCCTTGTACTGAGCAGAAATGTTTGCATATGGGGAATATTAGCCAGGACATCTGACCTCATAATAGTTGTTGTTGTCATCCAGGCAGCCACATTGTTCCAATGGCACACAGTGCCGCCCCTTAAAGACAAACCCTGGTTTGCAGAAGCAGCCGCTAATACAGGAGCCAGTGCAGTTGGTGGAGGGTTCCATACAGGTGGGAATACAAGCTGGACCACAGTCTATATACTCTGAATTAGGGGGACATGGATCTGTACAGCAGGGGAAAAACGGAATCGGTTAATGGAAAACTTAGAACTATAAATTATTTGTAATTGGAATACAAAACCAGACTTCAATAACGACATGTCTTACTTGGTGGTTTGGTTGTTGTAGGTCTTGGAGTTGTTGGTTTTGGTGTTGATGGACGAGGAGTTGTTGGTGGTGCTATAAATGAAAAATAATATTTTATCATGAAACCAGGTTTTAACTTTCATGCTTTCATAATTTTACCAGCATCCATGGGTGAATGTTATTTCTCATGTCTTTTCAAATTTAGTACTGGAGTCACAATGCTCCATATATCTGAATTGTATATGGAATATATAGATTTAAGAGCAAATTTCTCCAAGCAATCAAAACCCAGTTACATCATATATTTTCTTGCAAATCAGCTAAATATGTGGTTAACACTGAAATTAATGGACATAGAAAAATGTGGCATGTAAACAACCTTCACAAATTACAACAAGTTATTTCAATTACTAAGGAGGAGTTTGAACCCTTTTTGTTACATATATTCAAAAGTCTCCTCATAATGGTGCTAACTTACCGATTGGATAGCATCCCAAGTCTCCGTCCAGGTTTTTACACTCCTGCATTGGGGGGCAGTCATGGGCCGAACAGGAAACGAAGGGGGCATTACACCTGCACTTTATCTGGCAGTCCTCCAAATAAAACTCCTCTCCTGGCTTAAACACACACACAGACACAAAAACAAACATATCAGAATTGTTAATTACCATTTTAATAAGACATTTAGAAATGTGCAGAGGGTCAACATTTACTAAACCTATACCTCACACCCCCCCCTCTTGAACAACCACCACCACACACATACAGATGCACAATATTCAATCCCCACCGTGATTCCAACCTAAACCTAAACCCAGCTCTAATTTTCACCTACCTCGTAGTACTGTCCGTTAGTGTGTTTGCAACCACAGGAACTCTCCTGGACACACTTTCCAGCACTCAGGATGTAGCCTGGATCACACACACAGCCTTCAGAGCAAGGCCCGCCACAGGATGGAGGTTTCCCAGAACAGGTGTTCTGACAGGGGTCTGCACAGGGCTGATAGTGGCTGTTGGGGGGGCATTTCAGAGCTGGGGGGAGAATGGGAAACTGAGTTAAGTGATAGCAATAACGTAGAGAAGAGACAGATGTTTAAACCATGACCTGTCCTCCTCCTAAGCGAGAGAAATGTCAGTATTTCTACTGATTAGTGGACAGACACATAAATACTTTGCATCAAAAAAGTAGCTATTTCCCCGACTATTGTTTCGGTCACCTAGCAATTAGCGCCGTTGCTTTGTGTGTGTGAGCTCTCCCCTTCTGCTATGTGCCCTAAACTTCGGCGAGCACAGCCTACACCGCATCCAATCTGAAAGACTCTAAACCCTTTGGAAGAAACTCTATAGTTGCTTCTGTCTAGACCTCCCCACATTCCAATCCATCCGCTCACTCAACACTCACGGCAGAAGGTTTCATTCCTCCAGGGTCTAACACTGACACCACGGTCCTGGCATTCATTGACGTATGCTTCAATGGCTTCACACAGAATGGGCTTGGCTCCATCCAACTCGCACAGATCAAAGAGACAGTCCTGGAAGTAATTCTGAAAACAACAAACAAGACCAAGTCACAAAAAAACACCTACAAAGATGATTTAACCACATATTTACCATCTACATGCTACCAATGACATGACCCTTGCTATACCATCTGAAGAATGTCGGTCAAGTAAAAGTTACTCAATGAAATCAATCATTACTTTGAGTGCAGGAAATCCTCATATTTTAAGATTTTCCACAGATTAGCAATACCACACAAAGCCCCCCACCAATTACTGAATTTGGGGCTTTTTTTTCAAATAGGCCCACCACCTGCAGAGATGGTCATGGGGATCTAGTGCTTTGGAAGGCGAAAGCAGGGGCCTGGATATGCTGATCCCTTGCAATGCTGAGTGGTTCTTGGTACATAGCATGTCAGACCTCTGGCGGGGAAGGAACCGAGGTGGTGCAGGAGATGGAGCGGTACCAGCTAGATATAGTTGGGAACACCACCACACACCTGCACCAATTCTTGAACCAAACTCCTAGGGAGGCACCGGACTCTCCACTTTTCTGGAGTTGCCCATAATATGGGGGTTGGCAGGCATCTATGGGAATACTCAATTACTCAATACCTGACCCCAACCAATGTGTTCTATGATGAGGAGGTGAAGTATGAAGATCCAGTGGAAGCTTTATCAAAACCCTTGGCACAGGTCGCTGAGGTAGTCAAAAGGCTCCTCAGTGGCAGGGCGCCAGGAATGGATGAGATCAACCCTGAGATGCTGAAGGCTCTGGACATTGTTGAGCTGTCTTGGATGACATGCCTCTTCAGTGTTTTCTGGAGGTCTTGGACAGTGTCTTTGGAACGGTCTGGGGTGGGGGATCTGACTCTCAGAAAAGTAGGACCAGAGGGTGTGCTTCAACTAACAGGGTATCACGCTACTCAGGAAAAGTGACCTCTAGGGTGCTGGAAAGGAGATTTCAGATGTTTTTAAACTTTTGATACTTTAGGACAACGCAGATTCTGTCCTGCCCATGGGAGATCGGGCCAACTCTTTTTCCTTGCCATCTGTTCCATGTATGATCAAAGTGAGAGCTGTGGAAAATGGTGGATTGTTTCACTCCAAATGGGGAGCAAGTCTTTTGCCTAAGTGGAAGAGTAAAAGTAAATCGAGATCTTGTTTTCAGGTGAGGATTAAATGGATCATGAGATTGGCAGGCAAGTTGTTCCAGCATCAGCAATAATTTAGGCAACTCTGCACTGTACACTCGTGGTGAAGAGGGAGCTGAGCATAAAGGCAAAGCTTTCAATTTACTAATTGATCTAGGTTCAGCGACGTCCCCTGAAGAGTTACTTGGTTCAGCCTAAGAGACAAGGTGATGAGCTTAGACTTCTGTAGGGAACTCTAAGTAGAGCTGCTGCTCCTTTGCATTGAAAGGAGCCAGTTGAGGTTGTTCAGACAAAGAAGAAAGGAAGGAAGGAAGGAAGCAAGGAAGGAAGAAAGGAAGGAACAAGGAAGCAAGGAAAGAAGGATGGATGGATGGATGGATGGAGATGAAGAAAACCTGACAGTATGCTGATCAAAGGGGTACGGCCCAAGGGCAGGATGGAAATGTACTTGAAATTTAACAACATCACAGGGGACATTTCTATATTCATATACCTTATAACAGTGTAATTGTGTTTGTTTGTGAGAGTTATTGCTTACATTGGGGTTGACTTTGGGGTGGCACACAGCGAAGGGACCATTTCGGTCCAGCAAAATGCCACAGTATCCAGAGCTCTCGTAAAGGTCCTGTTCTTCTTCATCGCATTCAGGGATGGTGGTATTAGGCTTCTTGTTACACCTGCCAGCACAGACTGTCATTTAGTGAAGCTCTGTTTGTGAAGGTCAGTAAGTTACTTTCTCTGGTAATTGCAAAGATGGGCCTAAGTGAAATCTCATTGGGATCCTCTAGTGCACAGGAGGTTTTCCATGTGCTAAGAGGAGACCATGTGGTACACTCAGAGCTCTCAACAGGGCATATTTATCGTGTATAATATTTGAACTAGGAAAGCCTTGAAATTTCCAAGGAGGAGCATGTAAACATTGCTGGAAAGAGGAACATCTGAAATACCATGTTGGGAATACTGCCACGGCAACAAGTCCCTGGTTCAGTGGAAGAGAATGGTTGGATCATTTAACAAGTATTTGGTGAACTATCCATCTCCTTAACTTATCAGGGTCTGGAAGGCAGTGGCATTAGGCTAAGCAAGTTAACCCGGACATTCCTCATTCCAGCAATAATCTGTAGAATCAATGCATGCTACTCACTCTGGATCAGTGTTCCAGCTGTGTCCAAACTCATTGGCGCTATTGGTCAATATTCCATCTGGTTTACGGAAATCATCTTTGGTATCTCCATCATAGTTTCCACACAGTCCACACAGCATGTCCTGATAGCTACAAACAATTAACAAAAATAACAAATTAGTGATTTGTGGAAGTGAGAGATCTTAACCATGGACATTCATATTTTACTTCATTTAATTAAAACCAAGTACTCTCATGATTCATCAGTGACTATTTCAGCATTTTAACTTCAGCCTTCACTCACTCTTTAATAACTTTAATGTCCATGAAGTGGTTTCCATCATAGCGAACAGTTAAACCAAAGTCTGTGAACACTGTGTAGTGCTTTCCAGATTTGTACACAGAGACACCAGGGACCGGTGACACAGGTAGGTTAACATTGGTCCCATTCACCTGTTTTAGGAAAACAGACATAATGACATTATGAGATATAATGTAGAGTAAAGTTACATGGGCACTCTTGTAGATATGTGGTATATGATTCTTGTAACCCTGCCAAAATTGTGTCAGGTCCTCCCTTCATGCCTTACCTGGACAGTACCACCTTTAAGAATGGAGATCTTCACATGACGTACATACACATGTACGGCTTTCACATAGGAGATGGTTGGTCTGTTGTGACGATTTTCATTGTCGGCATGGACCTCAAAGTACTGCAGAGATGTTGTATTGCACGGTGCAGACATCAAATAGCTACAGTTACCCATGAAGTTGTACTTTCGTTTGTCAAAGGTGGTGTAATGGGGATCACCGGACGCTATACACGAAGATGTACCTAAGGGAAATTCAAATGAGACACTTTATGTTATAAACTTAACAGGGATTTGAAGTCTAAGGTAGCCCAAATTAAACCAATGAATGAAAAATACATCAAATGGTCATATCACCCAGGACCATATTGGCTATTCAGAGGTTAAGTTGGAGGTGAGACTTGTCAGATGCAGAATCATCTACCTTTAGGATAGCAGCCTGAAACACCATTAACCTCTCGACACTCTTCATCTGCGGCACAGGAGTTATCAACACATTCCAAAGTGTAGTTCCCTGCACAGCGACACAGCTTTGAGCAGCCATCACCGACAACAATCTCCCCAGGCTGAAACAAGATTCAACAAGGAATCAGTACCATGATTTATCGTCATTTCATCCTTGTACTGAGCAGAAATGTTTGCATATGGGGAATATTAGCCAGGACATCTGACCTCATAATAGTTGTTGTTGTCATCCAGGCAGCCACATTGTTCCAATGGCACACAGTGCCGCCCCTTAAAGACAAACCCTGGTTTGCAGAAGCAGCCGCTAATACAGGAGCCAGTGCAGTTGGTGGAGGGTTCCATACAGGTGGGAATACAAGCTGGACCACAGTCTATATACTCTGAATTAGGGGGACATGGATCTGTACAGCAGGGGAAAAACGGAATCGGTTAATGGAAAACTTAGAACTATAAATTATTTGTAATTGGAATACAAAACCAGACTTCAATAACGACATGTCTTACTTGGTGGTTTGGTTGTTGTAGGTCTTGGAGTTGTTGGTTTTGGTGTTGATGGACGAGGAGTTGTTGGTGGTGCTATAAATGAAAAATAATATTTTATCATGAAACCAGGTTTTAACTTTCATGCTTTCATAATTTTACCAGCATCCATGGGTGAATGTTATTTCTCATGTCTTTTCAAATTTAGTACTGGAGTCACAATGCTCCATATATCTGAATTGTATATGGAATATATAGATTTAAGAGCAAATTTCTCCAAGCAATCAAAACCCAGTTACATCATATATTTTCTTGCAAATCAGCTAAATATGTGGTTAACACTGAAATTAATGGACATAGAAAAATGTGGCATGTAAACAACCTTCACAAATTACAACAAGTTATTTCAATTACTAAGGAGGAGTTTGAACCCTTTTTGTTACATATATTCAAAAGTCTCCTCATAATGGTGCTAACTTACCGATTGGATAGCATCCCAAGTCTCCGTCCAGGTTTTTACACTCCTGCATTGGGGGGCAGTCATGGGCCGAACAGGAAACGAAGGGGGCATTACACCTGCACTTTATCTGGCAGTCCTCCAAATAAAACTCCTCTCCTGGCTTAAACACACACACAGACACAAAAACAAACATATCAGAATTGTTAATTACCATTTTAATAAGACATTTAGAAATGTGCAGAGGGTCAACATTTACTAAACCTATACCTCACACCCCCCCCTCTTGAACAACCACCACCACACACATACAGATGCACAATATTCAATCCCCACCGTGATTCCAACCTAAACCTAAACCCAGCTCTAATTTTCACCTACCTCGTAGTACTGTCCGTTAGTGTGTTTGCAACCACAGGAACTCTCCTGGACACACTTTCCAGCACTCAGGATGTAGCCTGGATCACACACACAGCCTTCAGAGCAAGGCCCGCCACAGGATGGAGGTTTCCCAGAACAGGTGTTCTGACAGGGGTCTGCACAGGGCTGATAGTGGCTGTTGGGGGGGCATTTCAGAGCTGGGGGGAGAATGGGAAACTGAGTTAAGTGATAGCAATAACGTAGAGAAGAGACAGATGTTTAAACCATGACCTGTCCTCCTCCTAAGCGAGAGAAATGTCAGTATTTCTACTGATTAGTGGACAGACACATAAATACTTTGCATCAAAAAAGTAGCTATTTCCCCGACTATTGTTTCGGTCACCTAGCAATTAGCGCCGTTGCTTTGTGTGTGTGAGCTCTCCCCTTCTGCTATGTGCCCTAAACTTCGGCGAGCACAGCCTACACCGCATCCAATCTGAAAGACTCTAAACCCTTTGGAAGAAACTCTATAGTTGCTTCTGTCTAGACCTCCCCACATTCCAATCCATCCGCTCACTCAACACTCACGGCAGAAGGTTTCATTCCTCCAGGGTCTAACACTGACACCACGGTCCTGGCATTCATTGACGTATGCTTCAATGGCTTCACACAGAATGGGCTTGGCTCCATCCAACTCGCACAGATCAAAGAGACAGTCCTGGAAGTAATTCTGAAAACAACAAACAAGACCAAGTCACAAAAAAACACCTACAAAGATGATTTAACCACATATTTACCATCTACATGCTACCAATGACATGACCCTTGCTATACCATCTGAAGAATGTCGGTCAAGTAAAAGTTACTCAATGAAATCAATCATTACTTTGAGTGCAGGAAATCCTCATATTTTAAGATTTTCCACAGATTAGCAATACCACACAAAGCCCCCCACCAATTACTGAATTTGGGGCTTTTTTTTCAAATAGGCCCACCACCTGCAGAGATGGTCATGGGGATCTAGTGCTTTGGAAGGCGAAAGCAGGGGCCTGGATATGCTGATCCCTTGCAATGCTGAGTGGTTCTTGGTACATAGCATGTCAGACCTCTGGCGGGGAAGGAACCGAGGTGGTGCAGGAGATGGAGCGGTACCAGCTAGATATAGTTGGGAACACCACCACACACCTGCACCAATTCTTGAACCAAACTCCTAGGGAGGCACCGGACTCTCCACTTTTCTGGAGTTGCCCATAATATGGGGGTTGGCAGGCATCTATGGGAATACTCAATTACTCAATACCTGACCCCAACCAATGTGTTCTATGATGAGGAGGTGAAGTATGAAGATCCAGTGGAAGCTTTATCAAAACCCTTGGCACAGGTCGCTGAGGTAGTCAAAAGGCTCCTCAGTGGCAGGGCGCCAGGAATGGATGAGATCAACCCTGAGATGCTGAAGGCTCTGGACATTGTTGAGCTGTCTTGGATGACATGCCTCTTCAGTGTTTTCTGGAGGTCTTGGACAGTGTCTTTGGAACGGTCTGGGGTGGGGGATCTGACTCTCAGAAAAGTAGGACCAGAGGGTGTGCTTCAACTAACAGGGTATCACGCTACTCAGGAAAAGTGACCTCTAGGGTGCTGGAAAGGAGATTTCAGATGTTTTTAAACTTTTGATACTTTAGGACAACGCAGATTCTGTCCTGCCCATGGGAGATCGGGCCAACTCTTTTTCCTTGCCATCTGTTCCATGTATGATCAAAGTGAGAGCTGTGGAAAATGGTGGATTGTTTCACTCCAAATGGGGAGCAAGTCTTTTGCCTAAGTGGAAGAGTAAAAGTAAATCGAGATCTTGTTTTCAGGTGAGGATTAAATGGATCATGAGATTGGCAGGCAAGTTGTTCCAGCATCAGCAATAATTTAGGCAACTCTGCACTGTACACTCGTGGTGAAGAGGGAGCTGAGCATAAAGGCAAAGCTTTCAATTTACTAATTGATCTAGGTTCAGCGACGTCCCCTGAAGAGTTACTTGGTTCAGCCTAAGAGACAAGGTGATGAGCTTAGACTTCTGTAGGGAACTCTAAGTAGAGCTGCTGCTCCTTTGCATTGAAAGGAGCCAGTTGAGGTTGTTCAGACAAAGAAGAAAGGAAGGAAGGAAGGAAGCAAGGAAGGAAGAAAGGAAGGAACAAGGAAGCAAGGAAAGAAGGATGGATGGATGGATGGATGGAGATGAAGAAAACCTGACAGTATGCTGATCAAAGGGGTACGGCCCAAGGGCAGGATGGAAATGTACTTGAAATTTAACAACATCACAGGGGACATTTCTATATTCATATACCTTATAACAGTGTAATTGTGTTTGTTTGTGAGAGTTATTGCTTACATTGGGGTTGACTTTGGGGTGGCACACAGCGAAGGGACCATTTCGGTCCAGCAAAATGCCACAGTATCCAGAGCTCTCGTAAAGGTCCTGTTCTTCTTCATCGCATTCAGGGATGGTGGTATTAGGCTTCTTGTTACACCTGCCAGCACAGACTGTCATTTAGTGAAGCTCTGTTTGTGAAGGTCAGTAAGTTACTTTCTCTGGTAATTGCAAAGATGGGCCTAAGTGAAATCTCATTGGGATCCTCTAGTGCACAGGAGGTTTTCCACGTGCTAAGAGGAGACCATGTGGTACACTCAGAGCTCTCAACAGGGCATATTTATCGTGTATAATATTTGAACTAGGAAAGCCTTGAAATTTCCAAGGAGGAGCATGTAAACATTGCTGGAAAGAGGAACATCTGAAATACCATGTTGGGAATACTGCCACGGCAACAAGTCCCTGGTTCAGTGGAAGAGAATGGTTGGATCATTTAACAAGTATTTGGTGAACTATCCATCTCCTTAACTTATCAGGGTCTGGAAGGCAGTGGCATTAGGCTAAGCAAGTTAACCCGGACATTCCTCATTCCAGCAATAATCTGTAGAATCAATGCATGCTACTCACTCTGGATCAGTGTTCCAGCTGTGTCCAAACTCATTGGCGCTATTGGTCAATATTCCATCTGGTTTACGGAAATCATCTTTGGTATCTCCATCATAGTTTCCACACAGTCCACACAGCATGTCCTGATAGCTACAAACAATTAACAAAAAGAACAAATTAGTGATTTGTGGAAGTGAGAGATCTTAACCATGGACATTCATATTTTACTTCATTTAATTAAAACCAAGTACTCTCATGATTCATCAGTGACTATTTCAGCATTTTAACTTCAGCCTTCACTCACTCTTTAATAACTTTAATGTCCATGAAGTGGTTTCCATCATAGCGAACAGTTAAACCAAAGTCTGTGAACACTTTGTAGTGCTTTCCAGATTTGTACACAGAGACACCAGGGACCGGTGACACAGGTAGGTTAACATTGGTCCCATTCACCTGTTTTAGGAAAACAGACATAATGACATTATGAGATATAATGTAGAGTAAAGTTACATGGGCACTCTTGTAGATATGTGGTATATGATTCTTGTAACCCTGCCAAAATTGTGTCAGGTCCTCCCTTCATGCCTTACCTGGACAGTACCACCTTTAAGAATGGAGATCTTCACATGACGTACATACACATGTACGGCTTTCACATAGGAGATGGTTGGTCTGTTGTGACGATTTTCATTGTCGGCATGGACCTCAAAGTACTGCAGAGATGTTGTATTGCACGGTGCAGACATCAAATAGCTACAGTTACCCATGAAGTTGTACTTTCGTTTGTCAAAGGTGGTGTAATGGGGATCACCGGACGCTATACACGAAGATGTACCTAAGGGAAATTCAAATGAGACACTTTATGTTATAAACTTAACAGGGATTTGAAGTCTAAGGTAGCCCAAATTAAACCAATGAATGAAAAATACATCAAATGGTCATATCACCCAGGACCATATTGGCTATTCAGAGGTTAAGTTGGAGGTGAGACTTGTCAGATGCAGAATCATCTACCTTTAGGATAGCAGCCTGAAACACCATTAACCTCTCGACACTCTTCATCTGCGGCACAGGAGTTATCAACACATTCCAAAGTGTAGTTCCCTGCACAGCGACACAGCTTTGAGCAGCCATCACCGACAACAATCTCCCCAGGCTGAAACAAGATTCAACAAGGAATCAGTACCATGATTTATCGTCATTTCATCCTTGTACTGAGCAGAAATGTTTGCATATGGGGAATATTAGCCAGGACATCTGACCTCATAATAGTTGTTGTTGTCATCCAGGCAGCCACATTGTTCCAATGGCACACAGTGCCGCCCCTTAAAGACAAACCCTGGTTTGCAGAAGCAGCCGCTAATACAGGAGCCAGTGCAGTTGGTGGAGGGTTCCATACAGGTGGGAATACAAGCTGGACCACAGTCTATATACTCTGAATTAGGGGGACATGGATCTGTACAGCAGGGGAAAAACGGAATCGGTTAATGGAAAACTTAGAACTATAAATTATTTGTAATTGGAATACAAAACCAGACTTCAATAACGACATGTCTTACTTGGTGGTTTGGTTGTTGTAGGTCTTGGAGTTGTTGGTTTTGGTGTTGATGGACGAGGAGTTGTTGGTGATGCTATAAATGAAAAATAATATTTTATCATGAAACCAGGTTTTAACTTTCATGCTTTCATAATTTTACCAGCATCCATGGGTGAATGTTATTTCTCATGTCTTTTCAAATTTAGTACTGGAGTCACAATGCTCCATATATCTGAATTGTATATGGAATATATAGATTTAAGAGCAAATTTCTCCAAGCAATCAAAACCCAGTTACATCATATATTTTCTTGCAAATCAGCTAAATATGTGGTTAACACTGAAATTAATGGACATAGAAAAATGTGGCATGTAAACAACCTTCACAAATTACAACAAGTTATTTCAATTACTAAGGAGGAGTTTGAACCCTTTTTGTTACATATATTCAAAAGTCTCCTCATAATGGTGCTAACTTACCGATTGGATAGCATCCCAAGTCTCCGTCCAGGTTTTTACACTCCTGCATTGGGGGGCAGTCATGGGCCGAACAGGAAACGAAGGGGGCATTACACCTGCACTTTATCTGGCAGTCCTCCAAATAAAACTCCTCTCCTGGCTTAAACACACACACAGACACAAAAACAAACATATCAGAATTGTTAATTACCATTTTAATAAGACATTTAGAAATGTGCAGAGGGTCAACATTTACTAAACCTATACCTCACACCCCCCCCTCTTGAACAACCACCACCACACACATACAGATGCACAATATTCAATCCCCACCGTGATTCCAACCTAAACCTAAACCCAGCTCTAATTTTCACCTACCTCGTAGTACTGTCCGTTAGTGTGTTTGCAACCACAGGAACTCTCCTGGACACACTTTCCAGCACTCAGGATGTAGCCTGGATCACACACACAGCCTTCAGAGCAAGGCCCGCCACAGGATGGAGGTTTCCCAGAACAGGTGTTCTGACAGGGGTCTGCACAGGGCTGATAGTGGCTGTTGGGGGGGCATTTCAGAGCTGGGGGGAGAATGGGAAACTGAGTTAAGTGATAGCAATAACGTAGAGAAGAGACAGATGTTTAAACCATGACCTGTCCTCCTCCTAAGCGAGAGAAATGTCAGTATTTCTACTGATTAGTGGACAGACACATAAATACTTTGCATCAAAAAAGTAGCTATTTCCCCGACTATTGTTTCGGTCACCTAGCAATTAGCGCCGTTGCTTTGTGTGTGTGAGCTCTCCCCTTCTGCTATGTGCCCTAAACTTCGGCGAGCACAGCCTACACCGCATCCAATCTGAAAGACTCTAAACCCTTTGGAAGAAACTCTATAGTTGCTTCTGTCTAGACCTCCCCACATTCCAATCCATCCGCTCACTCAACACTCACGGCAGAAGGTTTCATTCCTCCAGGGTCTAACACTGACACCACGGTCCTGGCATTCATTGACGTATGCTTCAATGGCTTCACACAGAATGGGCTTGGCTCCATCCAACTCGCACAGATCAAAGAGACAGTCCTGGAAGTAATTCTGAAAACAACAAACAAGACCAAGTCACAAAAAAACACCTACAAAGATGATTTAACCACATATTTACCATCTACATGCTACCAATGACATGACCCTTGCTATACCATCTGAAGAATGTCGGTCAAGTAAAAGTTACTCAATGAAATCAATCATTACTTTGAGTGCAGGAAATCCTCATATTTTAAGATTTTCCACAGATTAGCAATACCACACAAAGCCCCCCACCAATTACTGAATTTGGGGCTTTTTTTTCAAATAGGCCCACCACCTGCAGAGATGGTCATGGGGATCTAGTGCTTTGGAAGGCGAAAGCAGGGGCCTGGATATGCTGATCCCTTGCAATGCTGAGTGGTTCTTGGTACATAGCATGTCAGACCTCTGGCGGGGAAGGAACCGAGGTGGTGCAGGAGATGGAGCGGTACCAGCTAGATATAGTTGGGAACACCACCACACACCTGCACCAATTCTTGAACGAAACTCCTAGGGAGGCACCGGACTCTCCACTTTTCTGGAGTTGCCCATAATATGGGGGTTGGCAGGCATCTATGGGAATACTCAATTACTCAATACCTGACCCCAACCAATGTGTTCTATGATGAGGAGGTGAAGTATGAAGATCCAGTGGAAGCTTTATCAAAACCCTTGGCACAGGTCGCTGAGGTAGTCAAAAGGCTCCTCAGTGGCAGGGCGCCAGGAATGGATGAGATCAACCCTGAGATGCTGAAGGCTCTGGACATTGTTGAGCTGTCTTGGATGACATGCCTCTTCAGTGTTTTCTGGAGGTCTTGGACAGTGTCTTTGGAACGGTCTGGGGTGGGGGATCTGACTCTCAGAAAAGTAGGACCAGAGGGTGTGCTTCAACTAACAGGGTATCACGCTACTCAGGAAAAGTGACCTCTAGGGTGCTGGAAAGGAGATTTCAGATGTTTTTAAACTTTTGATACTTTAGGACAACGCAGATTCTGTCCTGCCCATGGGAGATCGGGCCAACTCTTTTTCCTTGCCATCTGTTCCATGTATGATCAAAGTGAGAGCTGTGGAAAATGGTGGATTGTTTCACTCCAAATGGGGAGCAAGTCTTTTGCCTAAGTGGAAGAGTAAAAGTAAATCGAGATCTTGTTTTCAGGTGAGGATTAAATGGATCATGAGATTGGCAGGCAAGTTGTTCCAGCATCAGCAATAATTTAGGCAACTCTGCACTGTACACTCGTGGTGAAGAGGGAGCTGAGCATAAAGGCAAAGCTTTCAATTTACTAATTGATCTAGGTTCAGCGACGTCCCCTGAAGAGTTACTTGGTTCAGCCTAAGAGACAAGGTGATGAGCTTAGACTTCTGTAGGGAACTCTAAGTAGAGCTGCTGCTCCTTTGCATTGAAAGGAGCCAGTTGAGGTTGTTCAGACAAAGAAGAAAGGAAGGAAGGAAGGAAGCAAGGAAGGAAGAAAGGAAGGAACAAGGAAGCAAGGAAAGAAGGATGGATGGATGGATGGATGGAGATGAAGAAAACCTGACAGTATGCTGATCAAAGGGGTACGGCCCAAGGGCAGGATGGAAATGTACTTGAAATTTAACAACATCACAGGGGACATTTCTATATTCATATACCTTATAACAGTGTAATTGTGTTTGTTTGTGAGAGTTATTGCTTACATTGGGGTTGACTTTGGGGTGGCACACAGCGAAGGGACCATTTCGGTCCAGCAAAATGCCACAGTATCCAGAGCTCTCGTAAAGGTCCTGTTCTTCTTCATCGCATTCAGGGATGGTGGTATTAGGCTTCTTGTTACACCTGCCAGCACAGACTGTCATTTAGTGAAGCTCTGTTTGTGAAGGTCAGTAAGTTACTTTCTCTGGTAATTGCAAAGATGGGCCTAAGTGAAATCTCATTGGGATCCTCTAGTGCACAGGAGGTTTTCCACGTGCTAAGAGGAGACCATGTGGTACACTCAGAGCTCTCAACAGGGCATATTTATCGTGTATAATATTTGAACTAGGAAAGCCTTGAAATTTCCAAGGAGGAGCATGTAAACATTGCTGGAAAGAGGAACATCTGAAATACCATGTTGGGAATACTGCCACGGCAACAAGTCCCTGGTTCAGTGGAAGAGAATGGTTGGATCATTTAACAAGTATTTGGTGAACTATCCATCTCCTTAACTTATCAGGGTCTGGAAGGCAGTGGCATTAGGCTAAGCAAGTTAACCCGGACATTCCTCATTCCAGCAATAATCTGTAGAATCAATGCATGCTACTCACTCTGGATCAGTGTTCCAGCTGTGTCCAAACTCATTGGCGCTGTTGGTCAATATTCCATCTGGTTTACGGAAATCATCTTTGGTATCTCCATCATAGTTTCCACACAGTCCACACAGCATGTCCTGATAGCTACAAACAATTAACAAAAAGAACAAATTAGTGATTTGTGGAAGTGAGAGATCTTAACCATGGACATTCATATTTTACTTCATTTAATTAAAACCAAGTACTCTCATGATTCATCAGTGACTATTTCAGCATTTTAACTTCAGCCTTCACTCACTCTTTAATAACTTTAATGTCCATGAAGTGGTTTCCATCATAGCGAACAGTTAAACCAAAGTCTGTGGACACTGTGTAGTGCTTTCCAGATTTGTACACAGAGACACCAGGGGCCGGTGACACAGGCAGGTTAACATTGGTCCCATTCACCTGTTTTAGGAAAACAGACATAATGACATTATGAGATATAATGTAGAGTAAAGTTACATGGGCACTCTTGTAGATATGTGGTATATGATTCTTGTAACCCTGCCAAAATTGTGTCAGGTACTCCCTTCATGCCTTACCTGGACAGTACCACCTTTAAGAATGGAGATCTTCACATGACGTACATACACATGTACGGCTTTCACATAGGAGATGGTTGGTCTGTTGTGACGATTTTCATTGTCGGCATGGACCTCAAAGTACTGCAGAGATGTTGTATTGCACGGTGCAGACATCAAATAGCTACAGTTACCCATGAAGTTGTACTTTCGTTTGTCAAAGGTGGTGTAATGGGGATCACCGGACGCTATGCACGAAGATGTACCTAAGGGAAATTCAAATGAGACACTTTATGTTATAAACTTAACAGGGATTTGAAGTCTAAGGTAGCCCAAATTAAACCAATGAATAAAAAATACATCAAATGGTCATATCACCCAGGACCATATTGGCTATTCAGAGGTTAAGTTGGAGGTGAGACTTGTCAGATGCAGAATCATCTACCTTTAGGATAGCAGCCTGAAACACCATTAACCTCTCGACACTCTTCATCTGCGGCACAGGAGTTATCAACACATTCCAAAGTGTAGTTCCCTGCACAGCGACACAGCTTTGAGCAGCCATCACCGACAACAATCTCCCCAGGCTGAAACAAGATTCAACAAGGAATCAGTACCATGATTTATCGTCATTTCATCCTTGTACTGAGCAGAAATGTTTGCATATGGGGAATATTAGCCAGGATATCTGACCTCATAATAGTTGTTGTTGTCATCCAAGCAGCCACATTGTTCCAATGGCACACAGCGCCGCCCCTTAAAGACAAACCCTGGTTTGCAGAAGCAGCCGCTAATACAGGAGCCAGTGCAGTTGGTGGAGGGTTCCATACAGGTGGGAATACAAGCTGGACCACAGTCTATATACTCTGAATTAGGAGGACATGGATCTGTACAGCAGGGGAAAAACGAAATTGGTTAATGGGAAGCTTAGAACTATAAATTAATTGGAATTGGAATACAAAACCAAACTTTAATAACGACATGTCTTACTTGGTGGTTTGGTTGTTGTTGGTCTTGGAGTTGTTGGTCTGGGTGTACTTGGCCCAGGAGTTGTTGGTTTGGGTGTAGTAGGTCCAGGAGTTGTTGGTTTTGGTGTTGATGGACCAGGAGTTGTAACAGGAGGTTGAGGAGTGGTTGGTAGTGCTATATGTAAAAACAATTGAAGCATCAACATGAAGCCAAGTATCATTTAGAGAGCATGAACATATTTCTGATTGAAGGTGAAGTAACATGAGTCCCTCAGTTTAGTTCCTCACCTTTACAGGCCAGGACACACACGGCATCAACAGCAATATCTGTCAGTGGAGTCTCTCCAAAGGTACCCACAATAGCAAACTGAAGTGAAAAAATAAAGTCAATACAATACAATTTTTTTTTTCTACACATGCTTAAACATACATAGAGACATATTCAAGTATTTACCTTGATGGCGGCAGTTCCTATGTAACGGACCACTGCAGGCCTCCATCCTTGACCCTGGTTTCCTCTGACAGTGAAGAGAGCAGGTCCAATGGTTCCACCTGGTAAATGAAAAGAACGACTTCAAGTCAAACACTTTTTGCTGTCTGACATCCTGTATTGGCTGACTTTAGAAGAAAAGCAATTTGTTATACCTTCACTGATGGTGTGCACGCTGATCTCCATGTTGTTGCTGGTGCCAAACAGGGTATAGTAGAAGGTGAGGTCCAGACATTTGGAGGTTGGGGTTAATAGAGGACTTATGAGCTTAGACTTGACACCAGGGACAGCCTCAGCAGAGTCCATCAACATGTATTGGCCCACTACATATGGGAAAAAAACAAATAAACATCTACCGTTAGATATGAATGAAGTAAAACTAATTAAATAAACTTTCTATCTTGTCGATTATTGACATTATTTTGGACTCATCTTAGCGACATATGTTTGGCAACAGGGCTAATATATTGGTAGTCATTGTTGACATTTTTATTTGACTGATTTCATCTGAAGAAAAATGTACCATAGGATTTCTGACTTTGCGGCTTGTAGTAGACATTATTATTAGAATTCTAACTTCAATACAATAATTGATTTTATGAGAATGAGTATTTGAGTTGGTGCTCATCTCCATGTTCACATGACGGCCAACTACCAATAAGTTAGAGAGTAAGTCTGGGTCTAAGACAAATGTATTGTATAATATAGTATCATATTTTATTGTATTGTATCACAAGTATTTAAAAGAAGAACCACTTACGGCCAGGTTTCGAGTAGTCATCATCGGGTCCACTTCCTTCAGTATCCGTTGATCCAGTAAAGAAATCAAATCCAAACATTTCGTCGATATCGTTTTCAGTCGTCCACCCACAGGAGTCAGTCTCGTCAAAATCACAGCCAGAAACACAAGCTGTGGAAAACATTCAGACAGATTAGATAAAGATTAGATGAAGTGTGTTTCTGTATGAATGTATGTGTAGATGTGTGTTAACTCACAAGGACATGCGCCGTCGTTTATCACAATGTTGTCCACAGCTGTGTCACAGGAAGCAGTCAAGCCTCTTGTAGCCTCGAAGATGATCTACAAATGCAGAAAGAAAACATGATGACTCTGTTTGAAGGCACGTTAAGGCAGATCCTTTTGAGTCTGGTTAGATCACATACATTTCTATGGCGGATTACTTTTGACACCTTGTGGGATGTTGCCAATTTATATCAGGTTGTGAAGACGATAGAAGCATTTCTAGTGGCTTTATCATCAACCATATTTTTTCACAATATAATTTGAGGCCGGACACTGGAGGGTAGGGTTAGGGTTTGCAACCCCCTTCACTGGTATTAACAAACATTTTCTTTGATTGTGTGGTAAATTAGTTTGCAATTTGCACCAAATTTGTCATGACATTTTTCTTTTGACTTTAACTCCTCCCCCTTACAGCTTCACAATTTGCTCATTTATGGCTTAAAAAGAAATCAAGATGGCGATATGTTAACTTGACTTTGCCTTGTTTAGTTCTTTTCTAGATGTCTGACTCCTCAAAGTGCTTTTACACCACATTACTTACCAACTAAGGGAACGGTTAGCTGAGAAACGTAAACGAGATCAGGGTTTACCGTTGCAAACTGTACTGAACCAAACCAGACGGCTTGGTGGAAATGAAGCTTATCACACGTTGCTCACCCTGGCTCTATTTTTGTGCACATTCATTTGCATATCAGCCCCCCCCCCCCCGAAAAAAATAAAACAAAAAAAACCAGTAAGATCTCCATTTCTATTTGAACTTAAAGCTGCTGCGAGCCAAAGAGTTCCTTTCCTTGGTAATGTAAGTGTGCAATTAAGACAGAGTGCAGGAACTCGTTCCCATGCACATTTCACTGTTACACCATCACAACACTACGACCTGCTAACACTTACTTGAACATTTTCGCTGCTTGGTTTTGACACTGTGACAGAACCCAGAAGCCAGGATGGACTCTGTAATCCGACTTTCTCAAAGACTTTTTCCTCTTTGCTGGAATCCTTCGCCAGCACCCTGAAAACGTTGCTACTGTCTGAGCCATACATGTAGTAACGAAACTGGACACAGATCTGATTGGATGGTGACGAGATGACGGGACTCAGCAGACGGGCCTTCTTTCCATTTGCCACGTTATCACCCTCGTGGTAGATGTAGAATCCCTCTGCAGACAGATCGATGGATTTGTCATAAGTCAGTCTTGGTCTGGTTAGCAGTACAGAAATAAGACATTTCTAATGAATGATTCAGCACTGACTTCCATCAGGGTAGTCTCCAGGGGGGCCAGTGCTTTCTGTCGGGGTGACCCCTTTGTGTCTCGTCCAGTCGCTATCGTCTGTGTAGTCCTGTTTGAAGTTACAGAATGGGTCGCTGTCCAGGTTAAAGTCGCAGGAGGTCAGCACCGCCGCTGGAGAAAGACAAACAACATAACACAGAGAACAGTGTCATAAAAAACCACCAACAACACGATTCAAATGAATAAATGGAGCTTTAAAGGAGTTAAGTTTGTGTCATTTTCTTTAAAGTGACGGTACGTTTAAAAGTCACATTTCTCTCTACTCTTACTTAAGTCAAATTGTATACATTTGTAAAAAAATAAATAATTTCACTGAAGTCTTATTTCTTTAGAAATTTGCAAAGGTTCACCGTTTCTAGATTTTAAAGATAGTGTCAGCAGCTTGTTCCTTCAAAATAAAATACAGACTTCTCTGCTCCATCGTCCCTTCTGGGCCTCCATACATGTGTGGTGGTGACTGTGTCTGCAGAGACCCTGTCCTCTGACTGGATTTTACTGTTCTGCTTTGTTCTGGTTGACTTGGGACGTTTCTGGGCGGAGCTGGTGTGTTTCCTCCAGCCAATGACAGTGCAGCAGGTGAGTTTGTGGATACAATTCAGTGATTGGACGTGATTCAAACTGGTGAATATGACGGACGTGGACGTAGTAGCAAAGAGAAAATATAATCACAGTGAGGAGAAACACCAAGCAGATAAAGCTTGTTCTAAAACCAGGGTGAACCTTTTGTTGTCTTTTACCCGTGGACGTGGAGTTGGTCTGCTTCCTGCTGGACAGGCAGGTGACAAAACACAGGCGGTTAGCTTGTGTTAGCGTGTGTTAGCTTGCAGTGTAGGTACAAGCAGTAAACGTAAACACTACGCCCTGCAGTGAGGGTGAGATTCTGGGGGCAATGAGCCCAGGAGGAGGAGGGGCCCAGATTGAATGTTGTGTTTACAAGCTGCAACCACAGACTGTAAATATGTTTGAAGCCTGAGTGACGCCACCCGTCTGTTCCTGCAGGGGGCGCTGGAGTCCAGTGGCGGTCTCCATGCTGGAAATGCTGTCTCATCCTAACTTTTAGTCAACCTAACGACAGGCTGGGCTTAGAGCTGGAGCTGAGGCGGGTTATAAGCCTCCTGACAAACCGTTACACCGTGCCTGCCTATCAATCAGGTCAGCGACATGCCTTATTGTGAATAACTCTTATCCTTCATCAAATCAAAACTGATGAGTCATCAAAACATTCACCCCCCCGTACAGTGTGTGTCGATCAAGACATGAGCTAATCAGACCCATTTGTTTTTTTGAACCAGGCTGTAAACATGTTAATCTCTGCTGTAAAAACAGGCTTTTTGAATGGGTGTGTATGTGACTTCCTGTGCTTCTGCAGCCAGCCTCTAGTGGATACTCAATGAACTGCAAGATTTTTGCTCTTCAGCATTGTCTTCTTTATTCAACACCGGAGGATGCTGATTGGCTGCAATGAACATTTCTACTGGCTCTACCTTTAAGCGTTAAAGTACTTAAAATAGTGTTAACTCTTGTGAAACTATTTTCAATTAAAGTCGATTTACCAATTTTAAATAAAGATTTATTTTTTTAATGAGAGGTTTAAAAATACGAGGCAGTGATTTTATTGCTCTGACTGAGTGCTGATATCTGTGTGTTTGTACGAGCTGCATGTGTGTGTTTACAGTTATGTGAAAGTGCTTGCTGGGTGTATATCTGCAGATAAGGAGCTGTATAGATCTAAAGTCCAAGTCCATCTCAAGGTCAGGCTGTGGATCACATGACTTGCTGCTGTCACGTCACTCCAGTTATTTTTATATTGTTCTCTAGTTTATTTAATTCCTCTGTGTTTGTACGAGATAAAGATAGAGAAGGTTTATTGGATCATTAAAAACAACTCACCATCGTCTCTGTGTTTTTTCTGGAGCCTGTAAATCAGATCAAAAACAAACATTAAAGTTTGGTGAAACAGCTGAAAGCATGTGTTCAGTTCTGATGATTTAACATGAAGGAATTTCTTTATGAGCATTGATCTGCAGTTAGAACGTCCTGAGGTCATCTCGCTGTAGGTGTATCGTCTACTGCTTCACATTTACACATTCTCTCTGAGTGATAACTTTAGTCCCCACTCAGGTCTATTATCAGCTTCAAATCACTCAAACATCGACAGAACATCGCAGCAGACTGTCGTCAGTCTGTCCTCTTACTGTCGTCAGTCTGTCCCGTGCAACAGAAAATATCTACATCAATTCATTGCAATAAAACGATTCTGTCATTTAAAGGCAGTTTGATCCATAAAATCCAGCTGATGGTGTTTAAACAGCACAATATAAAATCATGACATAAGAAAACAATCGTTGTTTTGAATAAATGATTTTCTTTAGTGAGTAACGATGCAATATAAGAATATCAGAGCACATCCAGCAGGTCATTATAACAGACACAAACCCCGACAAGCTGCAGAGACATGATGTTTTAAAAACAGGATTAAAGACAAATAATGATAATAATTATATACCTCTGAGTCTGGAGCACTGATCAGCTGATTAACAGAACATTTATTTTGATTACTAATCAAAGAAACTCGAAGAGAGAATAAAACAAAAACAAGATGACAGTAAAAATCAATGAGTCACTTTAGTTCATCCGATTTATCACTTATTTAAAAGTTCTTTAACAACACATGCTCAAATGCTTATTAAAGTCAAGGCGCCAATGCCTAGCGGTTAGCACGCACGACCCATGTACAGAGACATAGCCCTCCAAGCGGGCGGCCCAGGCTCGAAACCGACCTGTGGCTCCATTCCCACAAGTCAAACCCCCCTTCTCTCTCTCCCTGATTTCAGACTCTATCCACTTTTAATGAAATATCTATTCGGGTGATTTCTTTCTCATGGACACGATGATTTCAGAGGGGTCGACTCACCTGTGTCCTGCTCCACAGCTGCACATCCATAAGAGCAGGATTATAAAATGTAAAGAGTCCATTGCTAACTGTTAGCAGCTAGCAGATGGAAGACACAGGGACACGGCAGAGGGATTTATATACAGAGGACTCAGGGACGGGGATGGGGGGGTTGGGTGGAGACAGAGTGGCTGTGACTGGTGGAGAGAGGGGGGGGGGGGGGGTGTTTGGATGCTGAATTGCTGCATTTCTTGATGTTGCAAACTGTGTGAATGAGTAACCGAGCGATAGAGACGGGGTGTGTCCTCCTGGGTGCGTACATGTGCTTTCTGACCTCTGAGCTGTTCACTCACTGGGCGGGGATGTCCATCAAACACTACATCATTACATTACAAAAAGAGACATGATGGAGCTTATTGTGTAATTAACAGAAAACTTTGATCGGGACACACCTTCCTCGCCATGTTCTGTGTTTAGACATTTTGATTTATGAGACAAAGACTCGCCTGTCCTCAGGTGAAGGGAGGGGACACAATAAGGAAGGAATCTGAATGATAAGGTATATTCTGCTCATGAATAGTAACCGGGCTCAACAGTGTAGTTAAGGAAGTCAAAATCTCTGTTCATTTCCTCATAGTGGATTTAATTATTAGCCATGATGTCATAACCTATGTAACATATGTAAAAAATAAAGACATTTGGCAGCCAAGCCAAACAGGAATTTGTGATTTGAGAGACGGGACAGAACGAACTAGACACACATATCAACCTCGTTTTAGGAACAACATGCTTTATTCATGATATCGGGGAAAAGAACTACACTACCCACGGTCATAGAGTCTTGAGGCAATGTCTCTGATTGGCTGAGCTCGCTGTTACCATGGCAATGTTTCCTGCCCCTCAGTGCCAAATGTGAACAAATGCATAGTTTCACTAGCTAACTAGCTAGCTAGTAGCTAACAGTAAACGTTCTAATAACCTTGTTCTCCTGAAGTGAATGTCATATATTACATTATGTTATATATTCAACAACACAAACTACAACATATCACAACCCGTGTATTAACACAATAAACACAATAACAACAACTAAAGTTACATTGAAGAAGAGGCATTATTCACAATGCATTGTGTGATGTGTAGTTCACTGACTCCAGACGAAAATGATGTACACAGTCTCTTACCTTAACTTTATTCTTTGTCTTTTAACACTGTTTTTGCGCTGAATTAAATTATTTATAGTCACGAGTATTGGGGTAGCTGGTTGTCATGGTTACAGGCGTCAATCTCTTGATATAAGGATGTAGTTAATTGTCAATAGAGCATTTGAACGGGGAACCAGAGCCGCCATAAAAGTGGGCTCTCTGGTATAGCGTCATTATGTATTAAGATATGAAACGAGTCAGTGTTGTAGCGAGGTCGGCTGAAGCGTCGGTCACAAAGTGTCTTACTAAAAGTTTGAATTGAAGCAGAGATTTGAGTGACATCTGCCTTTGGTTTTAATGAAAAGACTTCAATAACTGCGGCTGATATCGCACCTACGGGACATTTTATTTAGCTTGTTATGGTGTGTTCCCAACAGACAAAACAGACGCAGTGCTGTTTGAAATTAACTCAAAGCCGAGATGAAATTAGATCCAAATCTGTGTCGGCCAAAGTGAATTATGCTCTTGATGCAATCTGTCATCGGCGTAGTTGGCAACTGACTTTTTCTTGTGAGTGTTGAGATGTTGACGTCTTGCTAAAGAGCTAAAAATGCATGAATTCAGGCTGCGTTCCATTTTCAGACTCTTAACAGTCATTTGAAGGGTATCAGGTCTTTCACTGTCTGTATCTTCTTCTTGGTTTCTGTTTTTAGCATCATTACTTCAGTGCTAATGACATAGACAGTGCATTGTTGTTAAACTTTGTCGTCCATAGCAACCGCACTGACTAACTTTCCATGTGCAGTTTGACCTCTGGCTCACTGCGTAGACTGTGACACTTTATCTGAGTTCTCTAAGAACTCACTGATTCCCTTTCTACTGAAATGATCAAAAATACTGACACCCCTTCATTCTAAGATTGTCATTTTTTTAATGCCCAAACATTAATATCGGATAATCAAAATTAAGAATAAATATGTACGAAGATTAGAAATGATTGGACTAATGAGTTTGGAAGTGTCTTGGGGTTCAGACAATCATAGATGTGCTCACTTTGCAAAAATAATCCTCACTTCACCAAAAGCCACGACTATTGATGTGACAGCGATTGATCTTTTTTTGTTTAGGACGGCCCAAAAACGTATAGTCTTCACTGGGCATGAGAAACAAAGCTTGACGTTTAGGGAAGATGAGGAAAAAGTCTGTAATAAAAAATGAAAAATGTAGTTGGGTAAAAAACACAGTTCCTAAATTACTGTTTAGTACAAACTTTTGAACAGAGGATGAAGGAATAATAATCAGTCTTATCAGGAACGTTCTGTAAACCTACAGAAGGTTCCAGATAATATTCATTTAGGTCACTGTGTATGTTGATAATTGCACCTACTTTAAATATGACTCCCAACTTTGAGTTTGCACAGATAAGCAGCAGCCTGAGGAGAAATGGGGTTTTGTGGATTTTTTAAAATCTATTTACCAAATGAAATTGAATCTGCACTTCCCCAAATGTTCACTAGAGTCTGTCTCCTGCAGTGAGTCAGTCCCCATAGAGCCCCATGTTAAAATTTCCAACTTTACAGCTGATACAAACATCTTCATACCATAAACTGTAAATATGAATGTTTGAAGCCTTAGTGACATCTGTTCCTGCAGGGGAACAGACATCGCGCCTGCCTGTCAGTCATGTCAGCTACACGCCTTATTGTGAATAACTCTTATCCTTCATCAAATCAAAACTGATGAGTCATCAAAACATTCACCCCCCCCCCCGGACAGTGTGTGCCGATCGAGATATGAGCTAATCAGACTTATTTGTTTTTTTGAACCAGGCTGTAAACATGTTAATCTCTGCTGTAAAAACAGGCTTTTTGAATGGGTGTGTATGTGACTTCCTTTGCTTCTGCAGTCAGCCTCTAGTGGAAACTCGATGAACTGCAGGATTTTACACTTCAGCATCGGCTTCATGTTTCAACACCGCAGGATGCTGCTTGGTTTACAGCCTGGTACAAAAACAGTTTAGGTTTCTAGAGCTCATTTCTCTCTTCAACTGTACGAGCTGAATGTTTAACTCACCTGTTTACGTTATATTAATGTTTAAAGAGATTTAGAATCAGGGGCATGGTTTCTTACCGTTTTATATTAAATGATTATTTTTGTTTTTATTTAATTGCAGTTTTTTTATTTATTGTCTTTTTTCAATTAACAATTTTTCTGCACATTTAAGTATGAAGCGACAATCTTTTACATTTTCCATGGTATGGACTAAGATCTGCCCAAAGAAAAGGTATAAATGTGTTTTGTTAAAGAATTTGTTTTCTCCCCTGTCACACCTAGGCACATTAAAGTTTCTTTATCTCGACTTTTAAAACTTCTTAGTCACACATTTCAGTCAGAGATAAGAGGAGCAGGAGGAAGGCGCCAGATTTCACAATACGGATAAATCCTTTAATTAGAGCTCACATACCGTAACAGATCAACTGACACTATCGTGGTACTGAATCAGGCTCAATATTCTAAAACAGGTTGTGTCAGAGTTTTATGTTCAAGACCTTTGAAGATACAAAGGAAAGCAAAGAAGTTATTGTACCCGACCTAAAAAGGCTCTGATGTTTCTAATAAGCTCCACGAGCAGAAAAACTTGTTCAAACTAGGATCAATATTGGAGATGCTTTTGAAAAATGGAGAGAGTTTAGAACACAGAAAGGTTTACAGACTGATGCAGAGCTGGATAAACACTGAAGCTTCAGTGTCCACCACATGGTGACCTGTGTGAGCAATGACTCTAGAGAGGAGGGGGCGGGGGGAGACAGCTCTCTACAATGTTTAGATTTTCGACTGCAGTACCCATTTTAAACACGAGGGGTCAGAGTTACATATTGCTCCTTTAAACTGACTTTCTTAATTAAGTGATAGTTTCTGTCAAATCTTGGTACACTGTTTTACTCTGCTGTGACGGATTAAGTTACTAACCCCCATTTTGTTCTCCCTTTGTCTTTTAGGCCAGGCGTACACAGCAGTGTTTTATACATTTTAAAGTGAGTGTGAGTTAATGGAAGAGGAGATGATAATTGTGAAGGAAGACTTACAGTAAGCACGGATATGACTAAATTCACTTAAATCTTTAAACAAATTGACATTTTAAATTCAGCTTGAACCCCAATGCCACATCCACGTTTCGGGTGGTTTAAGCCATACACACACAAAATGGGCATGAAGAGTTTTGTAGTTTAACTTGTGTCAGAAAGTTCAGGTGGAATGAGATTTGTATAACTTAAAGCTGCTGTAGTTAGTCATTGAATCTGAGTGCAGCCAGTGTTTGAGTTTCGACGCGTTTGAAGAACTTTCTCTTTCTTGTCTTGGTCGTTTCTCTTTAAGAGTTTTGATCTGAGTCACAGGAAGAATGAATAGAAAGCAGACAAAGTGTTATTTGTTCTGTTTAAACAAGAATGTGTGCACAGTGCTTTTGATTCACAGATATCTTGAAGGAAGCTTACGGGAAACCTGGGGATGTATTTTTTATTTTTTTGTAAGAGTCATAAAAGAAAACATTAGATCACAGAGTGATGCAGTAACGAGTCCTTAAACCTAGAAATAGAATCGGCTGGTTCCATCGTCTTGAGGTCATGATGACACATTTACCGTGCTGCTCGGAGGACGTAACAGGTCGGGCTGCGGGTTTTCACCACAGAGTTTATTGTCAGCGATAATCCTAAACCCACAGAAAACCCCAGTAGGCTTTTTGTCGAGGGAACCAGTGTGTTCCTAACTTCTGGGTTAGCTTACAGAAATACGTCATCCCCTGTAGCCCTCTATACTGTGCATGATTAAAAATGACAAACATCACCTGATCTGAAGACACACCGTCCAGTTTCAACTCATAAAAAATTAAACTTTAAAAATAATTTTTGAGCTCAGCTCTCGTCTAAGTGTGATTGGACTGAAATCATAAAAGATAGCATCCTCAACATGACTCAGGAGTTTATGTGGAAGTCCCGATCTCATAAAGATACTGAGATGAGAGAAAACTCCTCCCAAGTGAAAACATTCATATTTATGATCCAGTGAAGGAGATGAAGGGGTGTCGTTTGGATTCAGAGGCTCACGTTGATAAAGGTCTAAGTACGTTAGATCCTGGCTTCATGTTTCAACACCGGAGGTTGCTGCTTGGGCTGAACAGGAGTAATGATTTATCCAACTTCCCTACAGTGTTTCTCTGCTGTTCAAACTTTTTCTTCTTGCACCTGTTATCTCTATCCACTCCTAAACTCACCTGCTGCGCTGTCATTGGCTGGAGGAAACACACCAGCTCCTCCCCGCCCAGAAAAGAGAACAGGGTCTCTGCAGACACACCACCACACATGTACAGAGGCCCAGAAGGGACAATGGAGCAGCTTCACTTTAGGAGAGGTCTACTCTGAACGTAGATAAATTCTTATCGTTACAAAACCAGGAGCATAAAATAGGGAAACACCTCATGGTTATCTTTTTGTACTATATGAGTGGAAACTGTGAGGGAATGCCACCCAGACGATAAATCTCTGATCTTTGTACCAACACGCAACACAATCACCTAAACATCACCATGGCAACCAACCAGGTGTGGCGCCCAGGTGTGTGGGGGTTTAAACAAAGTGCACGTGTTTGTGAAAATTACTTCCTCTCAGTTACTACATATGTTTTAGTGACGAGAGAAGGGTTCACGGTGAAGAATGAGAAAACTTTGACCTATCTCTCGTCACATTTGCGTGTTAAACTGGTCACAAGCTGCGATTCTAGGGTCTGTTGGGGTCATGTAAAATTAGCAAAATTAGCCCCCTGGGGCCCCAAGCAGTTGCCTACCTTGCCTGTTGACACAGCCAATCACAGGGCTGACATATAGACAGACAACCAGACACACTCACATTCACACCTCCGGACAATTTAGAGTCACCAGTTAACATAACGAGCATGTCTCTGGACTGTGGGAGGAAGACGGAGTACCCGGAGAGAACCCACACATAAACGGGGAGAACATGCAGACTCCTGACAGACGGGGATTCAAACCAGGAACCTCCTCACTGTCCCTCAGAGGGGACAGCACTAACCACTGCACCACCATGCAGCATAGTAAAGAGTATTATTAAAGAGAGCTGGACACTCATTCATGTTTTCCTTGGACCAATATCTGTCCAATTCCACATCTGGGTGCTGAATATTTGACAGCATGTTGCAGCAGCTGTCTCTCTCTCTCTTTACGTTTACTCTGAATTACCTTTCTACAGAGCCCTGAAGACCCCCAAAACTAAACCTAAAATCTTTGTATCTTGGTATTTCTTTTAATTACTTTTTGGGACTTCAGGGCCTCCCTATCACATATCCCTCATACATACATTTTATTGAATCATTCTGGAGATCATGGGACAAACCGCTAACACCTGTTGCATCGTAAGGGAAGACAGTGGATTTAAAAGAAGGTTTTATCTGGTTAGTTTCTCCACAGCAGGAGATCAGTCTGTGTTTTGATGAGATTTACAATCAAGTAAGTGATTGTAAATGTTCTAAGTTGAATAACATAGGACTTATTTGCATTTCTATCCAGGCCTGGCGTCTTTGCTGAAGTATTCTGGCATTGTGAGATCAGTGTCTGAACTCTTACCTGTCTTAGTGAGGCAAGTTGCGAATAGCTGTAACAGAAAATCAGCCAATAGGATTAAAGTATCTTTTTTTTTTTTCCAAGGTGTTCGAATGCTTGCTTCAAATCCCCACTGAGACAAATCTGAGATGTGATTTAGGCTATTGTGTTGTGATGAAACACATTGTTTAATATTGACTTTAATAGATTCCCTTTGTTGTTACCTTGTTTATTGAGAGTGAAGTACCTGAAGTACATGTATAAATCATTTTAGTTTAAAAATCTAATTTACTACTATTTACTAAGATCTGAATATGTCATTGATTTCCTTGTTTTGTGTACAGATTAAATCATGCACACCTTCTAAAAAGTAATATAAAAGTTTGAAACCGCATTAAAATGTCCATGTTGGTGAACTGGCAGCAGTACATCTTAGCATTTTTATTCAGACCCCATAAAGCATATGAGACAGAAGGTTTTGTATATAAATGGCACATTTAAGTTGAAAAGAAGCTATATTATTTTAATTCCAAGCAGTAAAAAAGACAATAAATTTGATTTTTTTCATGAAAATAGTTTAATTTACAAGCAAGTTATAATGGATGGTGGGTGGAAGTAGGGTGGTACAAGATAAAAAGCAGCATCAGAACATTCAGTGAAAGTTATAAATACAAGGTTAATTTAACATCCTCTTAAACCAGTGATTCCCAAAGTGGGGCCCATGGTTATGACAGTTGAAGGCATCCAGCTTAAATAAAAGCAATCCACATCGTTTTGCATTGCCAGCAAAGCATGGCAAATTGTGTTGTAGGACTTCCAGGTAAATGCCAGGGTGACAATTAATCTACAGCAGAAGTCACAACTTTGAAAACAAAGACAAGAAAATATGGTAAGTCATATCTTGCCCTCAGCTCTAGCTGTACAACGGCAGTTAGAAAAGATAGCTACACTCCTTACTTTGCCACATGCTACATGTGTGAGAGTTTTTTTTGCAGTTGCCTCAAACAAGACAAAGTACAGATCAAAGGTGAACATTTAAAATGAACTTAGAGAGGCAGCTGAAGCAGACAGAGGCACCCCAGACTAAAGCAGATCTGTAACACAAAACAAAGCCCACACCAATCATTAAAAACTTGTAGGACTGAAAGTATAAATCTTAAAAGCAGATTTTCATTTAAAAAAATTATATTATCAGCTATATAGCCATCAGCTCTGCTGTCCCAAATCTCCTTCCAGGTGCTCTTAGCACGAGTGCCAAAGCCAACCAGCTGGTCATCTTCCAATGAGGCTGCCATAACAACCCCTCCACTTGCCTCATAGGTTCGGAGAGACTGGATCTCAGCAAAACTGAGGGAATAATTGACAAAGGACTGTAGGCTGTCCTTGCTATGCCCTGCAGTCACACTGTCACCTGATGCTTCCTCCTTTTGCAAGTTCTTAATAAGATACATTGTGTACCCTATATCATTCTCCAAAAGCCACCTGAAAGACTTCCCTTTATACTTCCCAAACTGCAGGATGTAGTCTCCCAGCACCTCCGTACGGTCTGAGGCATCCCCTCCTCTCCGACGGACCACAGCCAGAGCATTCTGCTGAACAAGGTCAGCCCGTATGGGGGCAGACTTGTCCTGCAGAGTGGAGTCCTCCTTAATTCTTCTGGCTTCCTTTGACGGCTCCTAGAGGAGAAATCCGAGTGGTCCCTTGCGGAACACAACACAGACTTTCCCCGGGAAGAACAACACTTTCTTGTGCATCTTTACCTAAAAGAAAATAATAGAATTTTAGATTTGTTTTAATCAGATACAGTGAGAAGATATTTGTGAAAAAAATACCAGAATATTTCAGATCACATATTAATCCCACTCAAATAGAAATGGCCAATTAAATATTTTACAGCGGCAAAACTTCTATGATCTTCACTAAAAAGTTCAGAAGGTTAAAAAGACAATAGTTTTTCACACCTTTCTGATCTTCACCTACTCTGGGATCTAAGGGGGAGGAAGTGTGTGTGTGTGTGTGTGTGTGTGTGTGTGTGTGTGTGTGTGTGTGTCTGTCTGTACATCTGAGAGTCTGCCTGAGAACTAAAGGGTAAGAGGGTGGGGTGGGAGCAGCAGGAGGAGGAAAGCACAGCATGTGTGAGCAAGAATAGAGGGGGGGAGTGAGAGGGGCAGTAGATGTGGGAAAAAAACTGTGTGTGCCTAAGCACCTGAGTTTAAGTGTATGAGTTTGGAGAGGGGCAAATGGGGCAGGAGAGGAGTTCCTATCAAATAATTGAGGAACAAAATGACATTTGATATTGTAGTTAAGACTTAATTTGACTCTGAAAGATAGTGTAACACCCATGGTCCTGATAAAAGTTTACTTTACTTGACCATTAAATAGATAACGTTTGTTTGTTAGTGTAATTTATCACGTTATTGCACCAATATTGTCTGACAGAGAAAATAAATAATAATAAATTGACCCTATAGTTTTAAATTTATGCCAAACAAAGTCTCTTACCTTTGATTAGTGAATACTGCGTGATGAGAATTCGAAGAAAGTAGATAGTGTCTTGTCTTCACCGCAGTTCGCTCTGAAGAAAAACTCGGGACAGCGCCACTAAGTCGTAGTGGCCAAAAGTATATTACATCCGTAGTGGTTTAGCACTACCATAGAGAATGAATGGGAAACGGTTTAGGGCTTTTAGCTAAACAATCCGCGGCGACTGGGTTTGGTACCAGTAAAGAGGTCAAACTTTGTTTAATTATGGCACAGTGTGGAAATATTCCTGCTGCAAGTCTACCAGCGTGTTTGGAGGTAGTAGCCTACACAGCATGCGAGATGACAATTACAGTTCAAACGGGAGACACGCTTGATTTGAAAGAGTGTCCGTCTCCGTCTTCTTTCAGGTCGTTTTCCTACAACAGGTCTTTTGTTAAGCTGTGTTGTGGTGCCAGTAGTGTGAAGCGGTTTAAAATGAGTCGACAGCGCCATCATGTGGACAACTGCAGTCATAACTCATGGAAAGCACTCGTCAGTATTCTCCGGTGTTTGCTGTCCAAACTCGAAGCAGATTTAATCAGCAGATTTACGGTGACGTTTGTCATGAAATACAAAAATGATACGCTAAGAGGACATCTGGCTGCGATGGCCGAGTGGTTAAGGCGTTGGACTTGAAATCCAATGGGATCTTCCCGCGCAGGTTCGAACCCTGCTCGCAGCGATACCTTTTCTCGCGAGATTTAATTTTAAACGATAAATTGATCTCTTTTCCGGCAGCAATTGACGGAAACTTCGGCAGCTGACTTCTATTGGCCAATTGGATTTTAATGGGACATATACATATGAATATTTTATTGAAATGTCATTATAGTTCAAGTTAAATGTTACATTAATAAATGTGAGTTTACCAAAGGAAAATCGCACCGTTAAAAATGAAAGGCATTACTTCAGACAAACACAAAAAAGATATTAAAACTGTGAGTTTGTGCTCGATATTAATTTAAGTTTTCATTTAAACCTTGTTCTAAATATAATATAGGCCCTATACATGTTTAAAAATATATGTAGCCTATATGTGTGAGCATATAGTCTTGAATTTCTCCACTGGGGATCAATAAAGGATTATCTTATCAGAATCAGAATCTGTGTTTAATGCCAAGTACATTTACATGTACAAAGAATGTGACTTTTGGTGCAAAACAATTAACAAGGAAATATAAAAACATCAGAACTCCTGCTGACAGATATATACGATACAAAATATAGACTATTAGAAAATTCAATAAATGTACTTTTTGTTCTTTGCTTTTGTTTCATATTACTCATGTCTGTTTTTTCCCCATCTTAAATAGAGAACAATAAAACCGTCCTGCAGTTACAAAAGGCACCGCTGGGATTCGAACCCAGGATCTCCTGTTTACTAGACAGGCGCTTTAACCAACTAAGCCACGGCGCCACCTGCTGCACGCCTTCGGTATCTTCCTTTATAAACGGTGCCAATCACCGTTAATTAAACTGCCATTGATTAATCACGACTTCAGAAAAATAGTTTACACATTTAAAAAAATCACAACTTTGTGTCCGGCAGAAAACTTTTAATTTATTGATATCATAACACAGAATCCAAAAAGGGAGTTTATTTTTACATCGGTTAGGCTAACTCATGTTACTTCCGGGTAGGATTAATACTCGTTTATTATTTTGTATTAGCCTTTAGGTAAATCGTGTATTAACCCTTTACCTGCATGGTCAGGATTATAAACACAAAGTTTGATTATTTCTCTCCATTATAAACCTCCCTTCTCCTCCCGTTCCTGGCAGCTTATCTTTAAATATGTTTTCAATCATATTGCATAACTTTTAAAAATCTGTCCTTACTCAACAAACTCTTGGAAATAAAACCACATAAATCATTCCAAGCTTCTGTATAAAAACTGACTTTAGTTCTCATCATGAAACCCTCCAGTGACTAAACCCCTTTCTTCACACATATTTTCTTCAGTGTGAAACTTTCATTTTCCATGAGTTACTTCCTGTTCGTAACTACACAAGTTTCCTGTGTTCGTACAGTCCAACCTGCTGACTCACCCTGATAAAACACTTATAATGAAGTCCTGACTTCATCACTCTTATTCTTGTTTCTATTTATTTATTTATTTACTCCTGTGTTGTTGTTGTTGTATTTTTTTTAATGTGCTCTTTAAATAAACGTACATCACAGAAAACAAACACTCTTTTGGACACATGTGACTTCATAGCTTTAAAAATAAATATGTAATAATACAGTTTCATATATGGACAGTAAACTGAAACATGCTGCAGGATTTATCACCTGAGTTTAGTATCTAAAGACACTGGATGAAAAACTATGGTGGCTCGGAAGTGCAATCCACAATTTGTATGAAACACTTTTGCAAAGCTTGAGAAAAATGTACATTTTGGTAAACATTTTTACATTTCATAAAACAAAATTACAAAAGCAAAACACTTTTACGAGCGTTTTGTAGAACCCACCTGAGATGGGCTCAGTCTTTCCATCAAAACCAATAAACTCATTCAGTAGGCTCCATTCAGCCACGTCCGGGTCACTACCACAATTGGTACATTCCTTTTCTGTCAAGAGTTATTCAATTTGTTTGGGGACTGGTAAAAGTGTTTTGCATCTTGTAAATTTGTCTCAAGCTTTGCAAAGGTGTTTCACACTTTGTAATTTTAGTTTGCACTTCCCAGCCTCCGTAAAAAAACAGGTTACCTGGGGAGTCTTCAGGGTCAGTGTGCTGGAAACCTGAAATGTTGAGTAGTGATGTGTGATTAATGATGTCTGCCCCTGTTGGAATGTGTGTTTGCTGTATGTGAGGTGTCTGATGATTAAAGCTCAAAGTTTGTAAAGAATGAAGCTTCGTGTTGTGTCATCAGAGATGCCGTGACAGTAACACCACACATCTTGAGTCGTCTCTTGTTTGAGTCTCACTGAGAAACATCACCTTATTCACTTTCCTGTTTCACAGTCAGTTTAAATACTGACTCAGAGTCTGAAACTATGGGAGGAACTTCATCCACCAGACCAGTCCTCCAGTCCTCAATGAGACTAGACCTCCAGGAGACCAGTCCTCCAGGAGACCAGTCCTCCAGGAGACTAGACCTCCAGGAGTATTAGAGCCATCCAGGACACTAGTTTTCCTTCAAACACCAACTCATGCTGATACGGGCTTGGTCGATACTCTGAGTGCCAACTAAGTCCAAATAGAAAGCCGAACACCTCCCGTAGACCCCTGAGTGCAGTCCATAAACCGGAACCCCTGTCAGCAGGTGTGTCAGTAAAAGTCTTTAGTCATGTTACAGACGGACCTGAAGAAGACATCAGGTGAGTGACTCGTCTTCACATCACAGAGTGACCCGCTCGTTCATCATCAGACACTCGTCTTCTAATCATTATCATTATTGAGTCTGTGCAGCCGCCCCCATCACAAACTGCACGCAATGTAATGTTTACAAATTCACCTCCATTCATTGACGCTCACAAACTGTTGTGATACAGAGCGACCCAGACTGGGCTGGCAGCGCCACTTTTTACCATCTTTTCTCCGTCATGAGGTCATAATCCTCCAGTAAAGGTAACGGTGGCTAGTTACCTACAGCTAGTAAGAGAGCAAACTCCTGAAAGGAAAACAGACGGGACTAAAGAGTGACAGAGCTGCACGCTGTGGACTTTACGGAGCGCAGGAAGACCGTTTGAAAACCCTTTTTACCTCTGGAAGACCCCCAAACAATGACTGACTTATAAAGCAGTGCGACTTATATTCCAGTTTTTACAGTTTATCCCGTGACCAGGGTGCGGGACCAATTGGATCTCCATGCTCATAATCAAGCTTCTTTGTTCTCTTTAACGTTCTTCACCACTCCTTTGTTGATACAGTGAATGTGTTTAGCTAGCTAGTGTAGAATTTAAATGAATTATAAAAACATAATGAGTAGTGGATTCCGTCACTTCGTCCGCCATGACAGATGTTTGCCTTCTCTTTTTACGTCATGTGTTGCCTCCCTGTGTCCGCTGTAAGAGGGGCAGACTGTCCTGAGGAGAACTCAGGAGGTCACATGGTGAAACAGCTCGACACGTAGAGAATGTGAAGAATAGCTGGGACTACTTCCTGCAGCTCCTTGAAACACCTGTTACTGTTCATCTTGTCCGGCCTGAGCCGGGAGTGTTCAGAGAGTCAGAGTGTGACAGGAGGTCAAGTCTTTAAGAAACGTGCTCAGTGAGTTTCTGAATAAAGGAGCTCTGTGACACTCAGGTTTTCCTGCTCAGGGGAACAGGCGTGCTCTGTGCAGTGATGACGCCGTGGGCTGCGTTCACACTCACGCTACAACCCGCAGCGTGTGCAGCTCTCTGTCTGCGTGTGGTGTTCTGCTTTACTGGAAGCCTGCACGGTTTGTCGAGCCTCACTGTGAACTGTGCACATGATGGAAGAATGTGCTCAGGGTTCAGGTCGGGCTCGTAGGGATTCAAGCTTCCTCAGGGAGCAGGGGAAGAGGACGGATCATTAATCATTTGTCACAGTGCTGCGAGGAGTGAGTCACTGCAGAGTGTGTTTAAAGATCAACATGGAGGAGCCAGATGCAGACATGGTGCTGTCTTCACTGAATTATTGCAAAGTGGGAAAAAAACTGAGGCAAACTAAAGGGGGAGACTACTGAGGTGCAATAAGTTCCAAGAAGGGTAAAGGAATTCCAAGTCCAACAGATGGTAAATAAAGGTGTAAAAACAGACACGGAGAACAACACCAGGATTTACGACTCTAAAAATGCTGTGGTATACATGCCCGGCCAGTAGGTGGCGGTGTGACTTTGTAATGAAACAACACGTGATGTTTGCACAGACTCGTCCTTCTGCAGAGCGCTGAGGTGTAAACAAACAGAAATGGCAAAGCAGACAATGAGGTGGAGTTGTTACCTCAGACTGTAACAGACTGTGAATGTCGCCACCTGTCTGTTCCTGCAGGGGGCGCTGGAGTCCCATCGATGGCGGTCTCCATGCTGGAAATGCTGTCTCAGTCTAACTTTCAGTCAACCATTCCAGTCCATTTAAAATGTTTATTTTCCATCACTTGTTGTCTTTGATAGTTTTAAAGATTTGTCTTTTGAGCATTAATGTCAGAGAGCATGCATGCATTTTGTGCAAGAAGTATGCTGAGAGAATATCCCATATGATTTATTTCAGGGACTGACTGTTGAACACCAGCTGAAATCTTTCTGAGGGCAGCAGGTCGGTCAGGGTCTGCTTCAGGTGACCCAGAACAAAGAGAGTACACTTCAAGTTATTTCACAAACAGAGCTTGTTGTTGTTGTTGTTGTTGTTGTTGTTGTTGTTGTTGTTGTTGTTGTTGTTGTTGTTGTTGCTGTTGTTGTAAACCTGCTCCTTCATGTTTACTGACGGGGAAAAATTCACTTAGACTTTACTTAGTCTGCCCTCTTACTGATTTCTCTGCTCACTGCGGAGACAGAAGAGTGAAGTACGACCTGTATGATCAACCCGGTCAGGTTAGAATCTGATTCTGAATCCTGAAAGATTCTCAGTGATTAAAAATGGACAGACAGGACCAGAAACATTCTGCTGTCATGGTTTCTGGGTTACAGATCACTGACACTGTTTGTTTACTCTTCGTGTTCAGACACACTTTCCGTGTCTCTGACAGGAACCAACTTATCAGATCTGGGACATGAGGGTTCACTGATGTTCACACACACACACACACACACACACACACACACACACACACTGAGTCAGACTCTGATGGTGCAGAAACACTCGGCACAGACGATGACTCAGTCTCTGCAGGTGGAGAAACAGGAAACAGAACCTGAGCTGAACATCACGTGTAGAAAACAAACTCAAAGCACGCTTCTAAACCCTCCTGCAGACTGTTCAATTTCTGTAAACACTGATCTCGTACGACCTCAGATTGTAAATATTAATGGACGTTGCCTGAGTGAGGTCATCTGTCTGTTCCTGCAGGGGGCGCTGGAGTCCCATCGATGGCGGTCTCCATGCTGGAAATGCTGTCTCAGTCTAACTTTCAATCAACCTAATGACAGGCTGAGAGCTGGAGCTGAGGCGGGTTTTAAGCCTCCTGACAAACTGTTACAGGTCCATGTAGAGAGGCTTTAGTGTGTATCTGTAGATCTGTGCAGGTCTGATCAGGATCAGGGTGTTGCAGATTACATCTGGAGGTGGTCCAGATGTAATGACGGGTCAGCATGTTATGTAAGTGTGCGTGTCTTTGTGTTTGATTAAATACATGTGTGAGCACGGCCTTCAGTCTGCACATTCAGTCTGAGTGTGACCTCGCCCACTTACTCACAGTCAGTCCTCACAGGTAAACACAGGTAAACAGAGGAGGTAGTCTTTGAACTCTGTGGTTAAATCAGCCTGAACATCCTGTTTGAAGTGTTTCAGGATGACTCTGCACGCAGAGGCCAGGGCCTTATGTAACAGTCGCTCTGATTTGTTACTGTTGGCTTAAAGAGATGCTGACCAAACATTTCCCTCTTAAACCAGTCTACCCCAGCCCCCTCCACATCTGATGGATGAATAAACACTTGAGTCTGATTCATCTCTCTGTGTTTAACCTCCACCATGTTGCAAATGTTGCCGTACCACAGACTGCAGAAACTGAGATATTTAAACTGGTTTAAAGTTTTTTGCTGCAGCGTGTGTTTCCTGTTGCTCGTGCTTTTTGTACAATGTTGGGATGAAGGTTGTGAGCGACTGAGGCCGTGTTTACACGATCTTAGCTGAAAACGCTACCCTTCTTTACACAACAACAACGTTTTGGGTAGGGTGAAAACTTTTTAAAAACAGCAGCGTCTCTTAAGTCGTGTAAACTGGAAGCTCCTCTGAAACTGAGGCTTTACGCACATGCTCAGTACGCTTCCTGTCAGTAGCCATGAGCGAGTACATGGACTACAACAACAATGGCGGACTCCTGAGTTCTGTTTTCTCTTAAGGCCCAGTGTCCACCAACTGTTTTTTCAAACAGTAGAGCGCTGGCTGTGTGCTCGGGAGCTCTTGTATGAAGCGTTAGTGCTCTGAGTAGAAAAGCGTTACAACATTTCAGTTTTCAGTGGATCGTTCTCGTGAAAGCGTGGCCTTAAATCCATATTCTAGCCTTGATATAAAGCTTTTTCAGGCGTTGTTCTCCGTGTCTCTGCCTGTCTTTGCTTTCTAACTTTTTGCTCTGGATTAACTGATTCACCTCAGTCATCTCCACCTTAAAGGTTGTCTTAGGTTTTTTCCAAATTAAAAAACATCCAGGGCAAAGTGTTGTCGTCTTAATTAGTTCCGTTTTCAGTGGAATCCAGTTTTTTCTAAGAAACATGAATAATGCTGTCATTGTGGGTCAATGAGTCATTTTAAAAATAACTCATTAAAGGAGATCTATTATCCTCACAGTCACCATTAATAAAGTCAGTGTGGGACACCTACTGAGCAGCTCAAAACCTCCTGATTTATCTGATACTGGCGTCAGTAAAATCCCTCATTTCAGCTGTTGTCTCTTTAACCTCACACCCCACCCTCCCCACACCCCAACGTGTCCACTCTCCTCTGATTGGCCAGCTCTGTTTGCAGTCACAGGGACATTGTTCAAAAACAATGATAAAGTGGATTTTCCATAATATATCCCCTTACAAAAATAACGTTGTGATGTGATATTCAGTTCTTTTAAAGTCTGGTTTATTCAGTTTAAAAAGATTAATTACACTTTATTCTGAGGGATACATCCAGACTTTCCTTAAAATGTAGGAGTAGTTTCACATTACTTTTGTTACCATGGAGACTCGATAAATGATGTCTGGCTGGAAACTCCTCTGTTATCAGTTATTCATAGCAGCTTCTCTTATTGTTGTGTCTTGTTTTTCCAACATACCAGAGTCCCAAAAACAGCCGACATCAAGGAGATAACTTTTGTTCTGAGTACGTGTTTGGGAGACAGGAAGCGTGACTGTCCGTTGATTCACTTCCTGTTTTCAGTCCAATCAGATGTCTGCTGCAATGTGATGTCACATAAATCATACCATGGGGGTCAGTTAGTCTAAGGTAAAGAAGCCTCTTTGACAGAAGGAACAGTACAAAGGAATGTCATCCACACAAACCAGGGAATCAGAACCTGAAGAACCAGTGCCATGTTGGGGCACTTGATAGGCTGTAGTACTGTGGCGCAGCTACCACCAACTCTCAGCAAACACTAATTTCTTCACTCTGTGTGTGGCTGGGTTGAAATATCAGAAAGAGTTATGCAATTGGTCAGAACATAGGTCAGAAAGTCATAACCTTTTTCTGCTTTCAACATTCCCTGTTAAACTTACACACACTCGTAGAGCCTACGCTCCTGGGAGGTCAAGATAAGTGTGCCATACACTGAAGCAAAACCACATCGGAGCTCGTAGGTGTATAGCGTTTCTGTGTATCTGCTCGGTTCACGGTCTTCGAGCTGAAACCACATATGAACTTGGTATTACCTATGTCATGAACTTGGCATAACCTGTTGTTGGGGTTGTATCAAGTCAACTTTGGTTATATTCTTTAATAATTATACTTAATTATTAATAATATAAATAAAATATCATTAAACTATGTTTAATCTCGTTTTGGGGCACCAACCTGTAATCAGGTAAATATAACCAAAATATCGCTCAAATTAGTTATTTAATTACTAATATTATTAATAATGAATAACTATATTTAATAAATTGAAGGCGTGAAATCCGTACACAAAGCCTTCTTACCCAGCTTATATCACAATGTAAATACACCAGTAATCACAAACAACTGCTCTCTTAAATTATAACAGAATTTATTTAAACAAAGCAACATCAATCCAAAATCAATGAACTTAATTAAACAAATAACTATTATAAACTAATCTAAGCAACAAACATTATCAAGCAAAGGCTTGTGGATGAGGTGTAAATGTGTGTGTGTGCAGATGAGTGTGTATGTAGATGTGTGAAAGAGAGAGAGAGATAGAGAGAACAAGATGGTGGAGAGAGACAATGCACCCTGTGGCTTCGTCACAAAGTCCACAGTGGCCGGACTTTGATTCAACGGCGGGTACACTGGTCTTTCTGATTGTGAAAGCCGTTGACTGAAGGTAAACTAGCATAGCATTACACACATAGACGAACACAGCAGTTCATTACAATAAAACAAATGCAGCAGCTTACAACAGATAATATACAGAATGTGACGTGTCGTCAACAATGATGCATAATTATCAGTGGTTATAAAAGAAACATAACTATTTCTGAAACTATTTCTACCCAGACCAAAGCTCTTACTTGGGGTAACTCCTGGTGATCGTTGCAAAGTTGGTTAGATCGTCACTCTATTGAATGTTAAATCAACAGATTCAGGCAGGTTTCCTTCGTGGCAGATATAGGAGGAGGGTAGCGGGATTCACATCTTCGACCAGAGCGCTGCTCTATAGGGTCTTCTGGTTGCAGGAGCCAAGTTCTTTATGTGTCCTTGTGGATTCAGGGATCAGTGGGCTTCCTTCAGCACTCCTGTCCAGTTGCGTTCAATGACGTCTTACGAAAAATCAAAGGAAAGAAACTCTTCTTTTTGCTCGAACCTGATAACATCTGATTGTGCCCAAAACTCCTAAAAATATGCAGTGGAAGTAGTCAGCTGAATCCTCTGATGCTTGAATTCAGCATGTGAAGAGCTACCTATACTGAGCAACCTCAGCTCTGGAGTTTAACCTATGTAAGTCAAGAGGAGGAAAGGCTTTGTCTCGAATGATGGAGTCCATCTTTTTGGAGAGGGCATCCTCTGGTGTCAGCAGACAACACTTGAAGAGCAGGAAAGGGTTTGTCTCGAATGCTGGAGTCCATCATATGGAGAGGGTATCCTCTGGTGTCGGCAGACCACACTTGAAGAGAAGGAAGCAATGCCTGGTGATTGCTTTTAAAGACTGGAGCTGCCTGTGGGTTTACCTCAGGCCTCCTCCAATGAGGATAGAGAATTCAGACACCCCCCCACTTTTCACACCTATTCGTTGGTTTCTGTTGGGGGGTTGCTGGGCTAAGACCCCTTTGTTCAGTTCCCTCCAAAATACTCTAGTCAGGCTTGAGAACTGTGATACAGGCCTGAGTCTCTTGTCCCATGCACATGGCTAAGGCCCAACACTGTGGATGCATCACGTTTCTGCGAACGTGCATTGTTGAGGTGCTACAGGATCTAGAAAAAAGAGACACTTTTTGGCTATAAAAACCCTGTAGAAAATCTGATCGGGGTTCTTTTTTGCTTTGCTAAACAAATCCATGTCACTCTGACTTTTGAAATCCCATTTTGGGACTTAGTCTCTGAGCCAAGATCTGTTAAAACCTCAAGTGTCTACACTCACAGGTTTAGACTTTGGTCTTTGAGTTTTGCTTTTCTTTTCCATTTTTATATTTTTTACTTTTACTGTTTTGTATTTGCATTTGCAATATCATTTGAAGTTTTTTAATAAATTTTCGGAAAATCATTTTCTGACTGAAATCCTTTACACCACAAAGACTGGAAGTTCCCCTTAAGGACCCTGTGTACCTCGGAAGGTAAGTTTTGAGCAGTCACACCACGGCACACTTGTCTTAATGATTTATATTACACACTTCATACACACCTAACATCCTAGCGGGGGCAGTTCACAGTTATTTCCCCTCTGGGGGTAATCTAGAGTCCTATACCAGGGGTTATCCTTGAATCTAATTATTCTAGAATGTTAATGAATGAATGTTAGGCAGATAATCCTGGGGCTGTGATTATAACTTGTTCATCCGTCCTCCAAAGGGTGTTAGAGGAGTAATTTTACATTGCTCCTTCCACTAGGAAAGAGTAGACTAGCAGGTTCGACGGGCTCTCATTTAGTTCAATAATTAGTTAACTAATGTGTGGTGAGCTTCCGTTAGCTATAGTAAAGTTATTCACCTCTTTTTGCATGTCCGGGACATGCTATAGCTGTTAGCGCCCCCTGTCTGTGAGTAAGACTCTTTCTACAATGAGGCTGATTTACAGAGATGACTGAATAATGGATCATTAAAATACAAACAGCAGTGACGCACAGAGATGCTGTTTGCTCTGCAGCGCAGTTAGGGGAACATTTAACCCTTCGGGTGTGTCATTGAATCAGACAATGTCTCTTGAGCTCATTTGCAGGTTTAACAGGCGTAAAAGTTGCAAAATCATTTTCTCAATCAGACCCTGGTAGCCTGGAAACCAGTGACAGCCCTACTTCTACTTTAACCATCATTCAGCTCATTCCCGAGTAAAGAAAGTTTGTACATTAATAAACCGTGTTGTTATACTTGCATGTTTTCTATCAGTGAACGCTGATAGTAGGCCTCTGTAGGTGGTCCGTGTGTCACCACAGACAAACCTCAACTGAAGGAGGTCAATGTCTGTGTGCACATGTTTAGTCTGAATCTGAGTTTCATCAACAACGAGGTGCAGAAAGCTTCTCTCCACATTCAGACACAGACGAAACCCTGAGAGCTCCGTATCAGACCTGCATGAAACAACAGTAAAATCTTTCAACAGACTCAGGACCAGACTCGGGACTAGACTCAGGACCAGACTCAGGACCAGATGTGGTGACAGTTTCCTTTCTGCATACACAGGGCACATTCTCTGTCATGATAATGCTCTTTACTGATGTCTTTACTGCAGTTTTTTCACCTAATGAGGTGACAAAGCAACATCTGCTCAAAAGCTTTCCTTTAGGAGAATCTTCAGTGTTCGTATCTTCAGAGTTCGCATCTTCAGAGTTCGTATCTTCAGAGTTCGTATCTTCAGTGTTCGTGTCTTCAGAGTTCATATCTTTAGTGTTCGTGTCTACAATGTTTGTATCTTCAGTGTTCGTATCTTCAGAGTTCTTATCTTCAGTGTTCGTATCTTCAGTGTTCTTGTCTTCAGTGTTCGTGTCTTCAGTGTTCGTGTCTTCAGAGTTCGTGTCTTCAGAGTTCGTGTCTTCAGTGTTCGTATCTTCAGTGTTCTTATCTTCAGTGTTCGTGTCTTCAGTGTTCGTATCTTCAGTGTTCTTATCTTCAGTGTCCGTGTCTTCAGTGTTCGTGTCTTCAGTGTTCGTGTCTTTAGTGTTCATATCTTCAGTGTTCGTGTCTTTAGTGTTCGTATCTTCAGTGTTCGTATCTTTAGTGTTCGTATCTTTTTGGAACAAATAAATCAAGATATCATCACAATGCCGGTATTTAGTCCCCTCCTTGTGTCTGAAACATGACAAACTGCAGAGACGGATATACTGTGGTCTGATGATGATAATGATGATGATGATGATAATATTTCATTATTCATCAATTAGTGAGATCTCTAACCACCACGGGTTGCGAGCGCTCTGATGACTCATGTCAGATGTTTCAACACTAAAAGCTGAACACCCTTTGTAACTCTGGTTTATGAAACGTCCTCTTTACAGATCTCATGTTGTTTGAACAGTTTGTAATGAAAGTGAGACTGCAGCCAGAGAAGAACAGACCTGTAGGGTCAAATAAAGCTTCTTACCAGCTGTTCTGATGGACGTGTTGTTGGATCAAAGGTTTTCTTAAAACCTGCAGATTCAGACGGTTGGTCTGAGGTTAGACTTTTACTCTAACAAAGGAAAACAAGATTCTGAAATATTTAGAGCTCAACACGACCGCCGTGGTTAAACAAATGATAGTGGTTCACCGTTGCTTTCTGGACCGTTAAACAAACACAAAACTCAAAGAATACATACAACAGTTCTCTGTTCTGTAACAGTGTGGGGACCCTGTATAAATAAAGACTGAATCATTGAATTCTTCTTAAACTGTTACTGAACAAAATTTAAATCTTTAATAAGTACAGTTTTAGGTATTTCCTAAAGGTTGGGAGTTAGACCACGTTATCTGCAGAGTCATTGTGAGTGGTTCCTGACAGACAAAGCTCAGGGTCAAAAAGTCAAATAGTGAAAGAGGGGATTCCCTTCAGTCTTACTCACAGTTCAACATGTTCTCCTCTAACTCTCCTCCTCTGAGAGGTGTGGGGTAGAGGATGTTCTTTTTTTAGTTAAAAAAAGACACAAACAGTTTGTGTCGTTAAGGAAACTATTACTTAACTCAAACATGGTCACTGAAGTTCTTGAGAAGAAGACCTTTAGCAACAAGTTCCTCTAATTTCTTTATGCAACAGCATGCAGGAAAAAGGGTGTCAACACTTTTGTCTCCAGGTTTGGTCAGAATAAAGATTATTTAATGATAATTCATAAATCAGAGGACATGCAGCAGTTACATGCAGCAGCTACACACAGCAGCTACATGCAGCAGCAAAATCCAGCAGCTACACACAGCAGCTACAAGCAGCAGCTACACACAGCAGCAACATGCAGGAGCTACATGTAGCAGCTACATGCAGGAACAGAGGTTTCTTTAGCACAGCTATCTGTCCATCCACTGGTCCGTGTACAAAGATGGATGGGGTGACAGCTTCCTAAATTAGAAGCCAAAACATTTAGAGCTACCCCTGCTGACTGGCAGCAGTATATATCATAAGCTCCACCTCCTTCATGTTAACAGATAGAACATGAGCCAAACTAGATAAATACAGTCAGTTCTCATCAGACTGATTTATATCTGTTTGGTTAAGAATGTTGTGTCCTGACTGTTTCCATCATCAATCCAGGATTATGTCAGAAGAATGAGTTCACAAGTATAAACAACATTGAATCTGGTTTGTTAAACACTGAACACACACAGCTTTATGAAGGACGCGTTATTAAGAAGATGTAAAATTTTAAAAGTACAATAATCAGAAAGATAGGGGACTAAATATAAAGTTATGTCTGTGTGTAATGTTTTGTTTCTTCTTGGCAACAGAAGATTCCCATGTTCCCTGAAGCCCCTGCAGAGAGGTGGGCGGGTGGTATGAGCCACTTTTCCATTCACAGCCTCATGTGGAATGTACCAAATCCTCAGGGGAAGGGGGGGTTCCAGAAACAAAAACAGATGTCAGTGTTTATGTATCTGGAGAGAGTAAACAAACAGCAGCGACTCTAAAAATATCTCCTCTGATATCATCCTCTGTGGGTGTGTGTTTCATGTGATTTAACAAGGACATTAAAGAGTAGCGTCATGCCTCTTAGATGTTCTCCACAGACACACGATGACATCAGAGTGTCTGTGTTTTAATCCTTTATATCTCCGTCTAAACCTGGACTTCTCTTTTTCTCTGATTACAGTCACACAGCAGGTGTTTCTGTAAAGACTTAGACCTAGTCCACACATGTCAGCGGGGTCTGTGGTAGGACTGTCGTATGAATCAGCAGTGACCTCCGTCGTCCAATCAGGCGTCTCTGCCCGTCAAAATAGTGGGAGAGTAACTGTGTATGTATGTGTGAGCATGTAAAAAGTCCAGTTAGCAACATTAGCACCAGCGCTAGTTTGGTTATGTCTGCCATCACTCTAATCTCATGTCAACTAAAGTGACAGCGTCACACGATGACATCTACACAGAAACACCTTAAACAGAGCTTCTAAACTTCTTCACCCTGGAAGGAGTTTTACTGAAGGACAGTTTACAGGGACCTGAAACGCCAGCCAAAGGTCAAAGGTCAAAACGCACAGAAAAGGCTACGTTTAAAAAAATAACCGCCTACGTGTGGAGGAGGCTTTAAACTGAATGCTCACTGAATGGTGAAGATCCCTGAATGTTTCCTGCTGCATTCTCACATCAGCTCGCCGCAACTTCAAGATTTACAAAATGGGGTTTCAGGAGAAAAGTCGGAGCGAAGTCAGAGTCAGTCAGGTCGAGCTGTTTGACGAGAGTTCAGGAGTTTGTCTCGTATTCACTGAATCCCTCTGTCATCCAAATCTACTATCCTGTTTTATATTGTAATAACTCACACAGACTTGTGAGGGCATTTATTCTGTCCAGTTTGGACTTTTATATGTTTGTGCAGGTGTGAACGCACAGTCTGTTAGTGAACGCCTTAAACTCCTGAATGATGAGTGCCAACAGACGAATGTTTCTCTCAGACTTCACCCCGAGTCTCTCCTGCCAGCCTCCGTTGTGAATATTCATCGTGGAGTCCGAGTGAGCTGATGTGAGAGCGCAGCAGGAAGTACTCAGGGAAATTCACCTCCTTACGAGGGAGCTGCGATCGCTACGATCTCCGTGCTTCTGCATGTTGAATATTCTTCTCTTCAGTTCAGATTGTGAATGTGTCCAGTTACATGAAGTGTTAAAAGCAAAAACTGTCATGTTAGTGTGGACTCTGGCGCTTCATCCACCACATCCACCTCTCTTTTTCACGTGATGCCCCATGAGACCCCCCCCCCCCCCCCCCCCCACCCCCCCACTCCAGCCTGACATTGAAAAGTTCCCGCTGTGAGGGAAACGTGTGATTGTTCAGACGGCAGCCTGCCTGAAGTTTTCAGGAGTGTATCAGTCGCTGACAGATGATGTTTCTCTCTCTCTAAAGTTTCTTTGGTCTAAACAGTGAACGCTGGTGACTCGTTGTTTCTTTGTCCAGATCACAACAAAGATTTTAGGAGGATCTGTCTCAGTTTTTCTCAAAGCTGCTAAGATCATCAACTCACTTCAAACACCGAGCCTTACAAACGTTTGTGTCACTTACAGGAAGTTGTAGTTTTGTGGTGAACCCTTCAGCAGGAAAAGTGAGTTCATTGAGTATTTTTGTGTCATTTTCTGGAAAAAGTGTGTGATTCCTGCGGTGCTGCTGAGTCGTAACGTCAGGAATGTTTGAGGCTGTACGACCATGTTTGGTGTTTCTTTCTGTCCTGCCACACCCCCCCCCCCCCGACTCAGCCCACAGTGAGGGTCCTCACAGTGACTGTATGTGGAGGCTGACTTCACCTTACAGCTCTGAATGAACCGCTGTGCTCAATAATAAAAAAGAGACACATGATGAAATGAAACATCTCTCCTCGTTCTCACAGCGTCTCTGGCTGCAGCAGGTGGCGTTCACTCAGCCTCCAAACTTCACATGTTGAGACTTCAACGGTTACACAACAGCCCGAGGTGTGAAGGTCGGGCTGCAGGAGAAGATCCTGCAGATATGATTCATGGAGGAACAGAGCGAGAGGCGAGTCTGATTCGTCATCTAATGTTTTTTAATTCCCCTCTGAGTATAAACTCTGCAGGTTTCAGAGTCTTAACATGTGCGAACACGACTGATCAGGATGTCGCTGTGGAAATCTTTCCTCTCACTCGCCGATACGTTTATGTTGGAGTGTTCTGACTTAAATAAACAGCAGCAAACACAACAACACGAAGTTTACAGTGTTACTTATAAACTGCATTTAAAGCATTTTTGAAATGGGGGGCTGCACGCTTCACAGTGAGGAGGTTCCTGGTTCCTGGTTCGATTCCCGTCTGTCAGGAGCCTCTCTGTGTGGAGTTTGCATGTTCTCCCTGTGCATGTGTGGGGTCTCTCTGGGTACTCCGTCTTCCTCTCACAGTCCAGGGACATGCTCGTTAGGTTAACCGGTGACTCTAAATTGTCCGTAGGTGTGAATGTGAGTGTGGCTGATTATCTGTCTATATGTCAGCCCTTTGATTGGCTAGAGAAAACCGCCTCTGGTCCAATGACAGCTGGGATCAGCTCCAGCGGTATAGATAATTGATGGATGGATATTTGAAATGTAAGTATGACATCATGTTTCATACGGAAGCCCGAAGCGAACGAGTCGATGAAAAATGTGTTTGTAAAAAAAAACGACGAGGCGGCGCAGGAAGCCTGGTGGTTTGTGCATGCGCTCCATGAACAGAGGGTTAAAAGTCCTCGAGAGCGGGCAGCCCGGGTTCGAATTCGACTCACGTATGAAGTTCCCCTCTCTCTCTCTCTCTCTCCCTCACTCTCTCGCCCCGGTGTCTGACTCTGTCCACTGTCCATCTCTAAGTAATAAAAAGAAAGAGCTGAGTTATGAGTCTGAAGAAGTTTAAAGTTTAAAGACGTGATCGAAGCTAAAAATAGAAATCATTCTAACAAAGTTTTCTGCTTTACATCTCTCTCTCTTCTTCTTCAGCAGATAAAAAACATTGCAAACATTTTTTCCTGATGATTCTTCAACTTTGAGTTTATTCTTAACAGTTTTCATCAAGATAGTTAATAAAAAGAATGCGTGTGTGTGTGTGTGTGTGTGTGTGTGTGTGTGTGTGTGTGTGTGTGTGTGTGTGTGTGTGTGTGTGTGTGTGTGTGTGTGTGTGTGTGTTTGTTTAGTGACTTTCCATCTGCTCCGTCATGCTTTGGGGGAAAAGAGAGTGAGGAGGAGAGGAAGCCCGTCCAGACAGCGTCAGATGAAATCATCGTCTCTAATAATGTGTGTGTGTGTGTGTGTGTGTGTGTGTGTAGGAGGGGGGCGGGGCTTCACACCCTGCAGCCTATATAAACAGAGGAGCTGCTTCAGACAGAAACAGACGCTCTGAGAGGCTGAAGCTGAAACAACAAAAAACTGAAACTTTACAATCATCAAGGTAAGAACCTGATTTAACATCTTTAATAATTTAATTAGTTATTACTAATATATATACTAATTATTAATATGACTTTGTAATAACAGAGAAACTCAATCTGAGACCAGTAGCAGCAGAATCAGAGTTTTTTTTCAAGTTGAACTTTGATTCAAAGTGTTTCTTGGTTTTATATAACGTTTAAAGTCTGTTTATTCACCTGAAAGGATGTAAATAAAAGTTTTTAGCATTAGGAGATGACAGAAGCTTCACTGACCTCTGCAGCTGCAGTTTAAAGAACTCTGTTAAAAAGGTTCAGACAGTTTATTCTGTGACCCCCCCCCCCCGCTCTGCTCGTCTGTGTGGAAGCTGCAAACTCGTTTAAAATCATTCAACAGTTACATCATCATGAGGATGGAGAGGGAACCAGCATCGTTTCAGTCAGCGACAGTTTGTGCTCACACTGCAGACTGAAGAGATCTCAGTCGATTCTTTAAAGAATATGAGTACACACAATGATTATATTTATAATGACTATATCATCATATTTACTTGTCCACATGTACTTCTTCTTTTATGGCGTCTCTGTGGCGTTTGAATGAAGCTGTATGCTTTGATTAAAAGCTGATTCTCACTGGTGGTCACGACATCACAGTGTGTCATCAGCCAGTTTGTTCATTTAAATGTACAGAAATATAGACGTCTTGTCCTAAATAAACTCAGGGGGATGACTAATGTGACCATTTTTAAAACACCCAGAATTCATAGTAAGTTTTGATGATGGAGGCGTCTGCAGAGAACGTGTCAGGAACCAATCAGGATCATTACAGGCAGAAATCATCTCAAATTTACTCCCAGGACGAGGAGCAGATATACTCATCTTCACTGAGAGCACAGAGTGTGTGTGTGTGTGTGTGTGTGTGTGTGTGTGTGTGTGTGTGTGTGTGTGTGTGTGTGTGTGTGTGTGTGTGTGTGCAGTGACTTTACTGTACAAACACACACTGATGTCACGGGGCTGACCTTTGACCCACACACAGAGTTCACATTATTGATGTGTGAGCTGGAAAGCAGACATGACCGACCGCCTGTTTCCATCTCAGTACTTTACATGACTCCAGCGTGACTAACACACACACACACACAGGTGTTAGTGTGTTTAACTTTCTATTCAGAGTTCTATAAAGTGCAGCACCTAAACGCTACTGCTGATGTGGGTTTTCTGGAAGCTTCAAAGATCCTGACCTCTGTCTGAGACTCGTGAGCGTTTGATTAGAAACACGTGTTGAGAGTTTCCACGCTCGTTGAGTCATTCTTCATTTTCTTTCTTTGAATCACAAACGATTCCCACAAACTCCCGCCTCTTTTCTCAGGAACATTTTGTCCTGATGAGACATCGACATATTTAAGCTCCTTTGGGAGGACCCACCGTGAACACCAGAGAGGTTTGACTTTTTATTTTGAACCAACCAGAATTTAAACAGACTCCCGTTCTCTTTCCCAGGATGCTTTGCGTGTACGTCTTCCTGATGCTGACCCTGAGCAGAGTCGGTCTCGGCTCTCTGCAGGACAAACAGACTGACTTCGGCCTGAAGGTTTTCTCTCAGCTGGTCCAGAACTCTCCAGACCAAAACATGGCCGTGTCCCCGTACGGCGTGGCCTCGGTGCTCACCATGGCTCAGCTCGGCGCCGCAGGAAACATGCGCAGAGCTTTAAATGCTGCCATGGGCTTCTCTCTGCAAGGTGAGCGATATGTGGAACAAACAGGGACTTAAAATGCAATAGTGAAAAATATTTAGAGAAATTAAAAATATAATTCTAACTCTGCTCTCGTCCGTCCTGCAGAGCGAGGTATGTCCCGGCAGCAGCGCCTCCTGCAGAGAGACCTCTCCAGCGAGGAGGGCGTGGACACGGCAAGCGGGGTGATGGTGGAGAGGAAGATGAGTCTAGAGAAAGGATACCGCCGCGCCCTGGCCAAGGCCTTCCAGACCCACCCACACCAGATGGACTTCACCAAACCAGATCAGGCCGTCAACGTCATCAACGCCTGGGTGTCAGACCACACGGCAGGTACTCACATCGCCATGCCAAGAGAGTAGAACCTGCAGAAATAAACCTGCGCCTGCTTTGTGTTGAGTGTCCTACTTTCTCTGCTTCAATCCTGTTTTCTGTCTTTTCTCTCCCGTAGGATCCATCCCTGAGTTCCTGGCATCTGGCTCTCTGTCTGATGAGACCCGCATGGTTCTCCTGAACGCGCTCCACTTCCAGGGTATCTGGAAGGTTCCCTTCGATCCCAAACTGACCCAGGAGAGGATGTTCCGCTGCGCTAACGGCAGCTCTGTACCCGTGCACATGATGAGACTCACCAACCGCTTCCACTACGGTACGCTCAGGTTTCACTCTGAAGCTGTTCAAGTGCTCACTACTTACGAATCAGCAGAGAAAAAGCTGCATCGCCAGCAAAAGTAACCAGAGAACAGAGGAACTTCTTTTATAGGGTTCAAAGTTCCTGCAAAGAGTTCTACTGTCCTGTTTGTGTTTCCACAGCTGGAACTTTCCTCAGGGACTTTAGGAGGTACCCAGCTTGAGGGCTGGGGGTCTGAGTAAAGTTATGTTGACCCCCAAACAGTTCCTGCTAGGTGGATGGTACATTTTGCAAGTACAGGGACATTTGGCGTCGGGACTTACTAGCTCTGAAAATCTCTCATTGCTCGTGTACTCTGAAGCATGCAGGAGACTCTTTCACTCATCAGCAGACAAAATCTGCATCTCCACCAAAAGTAACGGGAACTTCTTTTATAGGTTTCATAGTTTCTGCAGCCCCCTTGTGTCGGGGTAGAACTTTTGAAAAGTACAAGGACTTTAAGGTCGGTCCTTGCAGCTCTATAGCTCTAAGACTATTTAACGCGCCATCAGGGTCATTATTCCAAATCTTTTTGGGTCTTTAGATCTCAGACTGCTTTAGGAACCTTTAAATAAAGGTTTCTGCTGGACCCAAAGGGCAGAGGCATTACAGAGGACAGATGGTTAAATTTCACAACAAAAACGTCGCCAACAAAGTGTTGAAGGAACTTAAAGGAATTTGAAAAGAAGTTCCTGGGACTGAGAGTTTCAGGTGGAAACATGCCTTTAGTTCGATTCCATGTGTCCCACTGTGTGCTTCTTGAATTAACACCTAACTCACCTTCTCCTTTAACCACAGGTGAGTTCGTGACCGCTGATGGTGTGGACTATGATGTCATTGAGGTCCCTTACGAGGGAAACTCACTGAGCATGCTCCTGGTGTCTCCCTTTGAGCCCGAGGTTCTACTGAGCACGCTCAGTGCGGATCTGAGCAGCGAGAGGATCCATCAGTGGAGGGCGGAGTTTAGGAACGTCAAGAGACAGCTGGCCCTGCCCAGGTGAGTCCTCACACCTGTTGGTCAGGAGACAGCTGTCAATCATTTTATTTTATAGTTAATGGGTCTTCGCTTTTAATAACTCGAGCATTTGTGTGTTTGCAGGTTCACTCTGGACTCGAAAGTGAACTTGAAGTCTACTCTGATGAACATGGGTCTGGGGGACATGTTCAACCTGGCGACCGCCGACTTCACGCGCATCACCAGTAAGTGAAGCTCCAGGATGACTAAACATGGATACATACAAAACTGGTTAAAAGAACTGTGTAGCTAATGTGTGTGTGTGTTTGTGTGTGTGTGTGTGTGTGTGTGTGCAGCTGATGAACGGCTGTGTGTGTCGAAGGTTCTGCAAAGAGTGAAGATCGAGGTGAACGAGAGAGGAACCCGAGGATCCGCTGCAACAGGTAGGGTCAGATACCGGTTTAGAAAAGTAACAAGAGTCACACAAACAGAGTCGTGGTTAGACGCGGGGTTAGGGTCGTGGTTAGGGTTAGGGGTCAATAAAAGCACAAACTCGTGGTCAGAACAGTAAAGATATTAAACGGGTGTGGCGATATCTGCAGGTCACCTCTGCTACGTTCTCCTCTTGAACATATAAGGCAGATTGAGGTGAACCCCGAGTCCCAGTTTCAGTTTCAGACTCTGACCTGTTTGTCGTCTCTGCAGCTGCTGTGATGTTTTCTCGTATGGCCGTGGAGGAGCTCACTCTGGACCGACCGTTCCTCTTCCTCATCCAGCACAAACCCACAGGTAACGCTCGCTCCACCTTCACCAGTCCGTTTTTATTCTACGAGCTTCGCGAGTGTCTAATGTCGTCCTTTTCTCCGTCTCAGGTGCTGTTCTGTTCGCCGGTCAGGTCAATCAGCCGCAACATCAATAACCTGAAGACGTTCAAGACGTTCATTCATCCGCCTGAGTCTGACTACTGCTGCTGAAACCACACACACACACACACACACACACACACACACACACACACACACACTGATCACACACACTGACCACACACACACAAACAGAATAAGGTTTATTTATAAGATGTTTAATACACAAAGACACACACGCTGAACACGACAACATTCTGAGACTTTAGAGCGATTTTTGTAAACTTTTATTTATTTGTCTGAATGTTTGTGTTTGAAGAGGAAATGAAGGAAAGTTCAAATTAATGAATCAGACATGATTGCACTTCACGGAGAGGCGGACCAAGAAGAGTTATTTTACCGTGTTTTATTCCTAATGTCTATTTTTGTAATTCCTCATGTTACATTTTGCAGTATTTATATTTATTAAAGTATTATGTTTTTACAAAGCTACTGCGTCTGTGATCACTGTGGAGGAACAACACCGCCCTCTGGTGTTCAAACGGGGAAACACTTGAAACACCTTAAAGACTGCTGACCCATCCCTGTGGTAGGATCACTTTACACTCACCACTCATTAAACTTCAAGGAATGCAGACCGGCAGGTTTCTGGCAAACAAGCATCAAATAAAAACATAAAGTCCCAAATACTGAACGGTATCGAATCTTAAAGGGGCCATTTCATGATTAATCCACTTCTACAGTGTTTTTGAACATATATTTGGGTAACCTGAGTGTCTACTGACCCACAAAATATGAAATAAAAAATAAAAAATCCCCTCCCCTCCCCTGGTATCTCCACCCATGGACTCCACCCCCAGACTTGAACAAAACTTTTTAGCAGGTCCGTCATTTTTATTCTTGTTACAGAGGAGTGATGTCTACCTGGAAAACTCGGGGGGGGGGGGGTGTCATTGCATTTAAAGAGACACACACACACCAAAGCGGAGCATTCTGAACGAGGGAGATAATATGACATGTTCCACATAAATATATCATGAATCAAGTCTATCCTGTGTAAATGTGTCTCTGAGTCATGACTGTCTACAATGAGTGCGAAGCTCGAGTCCCGCTGGCTATGTTGTTGTCAGAGCCGTGTTTACATGGACGGGACGGCCGGCTCCTCCTCTTGTGTATAAAAGCTGTTTTAGTCAAGGACAGTCATTCTGTGTGAATTTACATGCAATGTGAAGCTACGAGCTAACTAAAGAGAGCTAACATTAGATTGCTAACACAACAATGCAGGACACAGGTGATTGTAGCTCGAGCAGAGGACCATTTTGTCCACCGCTTGCGCTTGAATTGGGAGGGGGGTTGGAGGTGTGTCTCTGGAGGAGAGTGGAGGCTTCAGTATGGAGAAACAGAAGTTTGTTTTGGTTTCATGCTGGTGCTCAAGGGTGACATCTACTGGATCAAAAACTCACATATTATTCCTTAAGATGCTTTTATGTTGTAGTTTCTGACACTGAACATAGTTTATTTTGAATATCCTGAAATAAACTGTCGATGTAAAAGCACAACGATGGACAAGACTCAAAATGAAGCGTAAAAAGATGACTAACGTTCCTGCATTGCTGCTCTGCATGTCTCAGGTGTGTCGCAGAGTTACGTAACAAAAGGCTGCACAGGTGATCGTTATTGTTAATGTTGCTGTGTGCTCAGCCCAGCTGTGATTTAAAAAGATTTAATGTGCAATTATTACCCTTTCATAACCTTCAGCGAGTTTCATACGAGAGTCCTTCACAGGAACAATGCATGAAACAGATGCTTTGCAGATAAGGACAAAAAGCCTTCTATTGACAGCATGACCTCTTTTGGCCTCTTTTAAATATTTAAAAGATATGTCAGGAGTTTTCTGCCAAAAATGCTAAAAAAAATCCAGATGCTTCTCCAGATAATCCAGATTAGCTGGAGGAGCATCATGTGTGAACACAAACAGCTGAATGTTTCTCTCTTCACCCAGAGTTTCTCCTCCAGCCTCCTCGTATTTATTCTGCAGAAAGTCAGAGTGAGCTGATGTGAGAACGCAGCAGGATATAATCAGGAGAATTCACCTGGAGCGAGTGGGAGGGGGTGGTGACGTTTATTCCCTGTGATCTCTGCACGACCATAGACTGTCTGCACGCCACCTCTACCATCTCCGTGCTCTAATGAACCTGCTGCATTATGTTTCCTGTTCTCCAGTATGTTCTTCTCCACTCTTTAGTTCACATTGAGATTCTGTTCAACTACACGTAGCATTGATAGAAAGACACATATTCTGAGGTGCATGTAACAACCAGATCAGGAGAATATCCGGACAGTCCTCTTGAAATGATCTCGATATTTTCAGGAGTGCAATGTTTTTTTGGGGGGGATTAGTGAAAAGTGTTTACACCCATGGAAATTTTTTTTTTGCATTTAGTGGCATGTTTTTGAAGTTCACCTTTAGGGCCACCATACTTTAATGCAAATCCCTGAAATATATTATATTGCACAAAAAAACTTAACAATATTGAAGACTTAGAATAATTAAATGAATCCCCGAGCCTCCTTATCGTTTTTGTAATATGTAATATAATTGCTGTTGTTGTGTTTTGTCCTTCATTCTCTTAAGAGCCTAAAGACACTAAAAGGAAAAATCTGTCATGTCCCTTTAAAGCGCCGCTGTTACCTGAGAGGACAAACTCAGGGCATATTAATATTTATGTTCTGCGCATGCTCAGCAGAGGCGGAAATGCCGAGCAGCGGTGAATGGGTCCGGTGTAGTTCCAGTGTACCTGACAGACACACACACACACACACACACACACACAGATGAACTGTCCTTGTTAGCTGCGGTGTGTGTGTGCGCGTCGGACCGGAGGAGTGGACGTTCACTGCGTTTCACACGTCGCTGTAGTTTTTAAATAATCCACACGACATGGTGAGTTACTGCTTCTGATTCTGTTCAAAAGAAAAGGCAGGAGCTAGGCTAATGCTAGCAAGGTGTATGGTTTCAGGAAGTTCACCTGCGCTGCCTTCACCTGGCCTCCGTCTGCAGAGAGAGTTAGCATGTTAGCATGTTAGCTGCCAGGTCGTGTGATAGGACAGGTGAGACTCTGTTACTGACACTGTCACCTGTTTGAACATCAGCTGTTTTTAAATGACATCCAGAAGCTAACGCCTCATGTTACACTGAGTCAGACAGGTGGGCTCAGTGTAACACCTGAACCATGAGCCCTCACAGGTAACGAGTGAAGCCCCAGGTGTTAGTCTGTGTCAACAAGGGAGGAGACAGTTAGCTGACTGTTATTCAGGTGTGTTTTTAATACCACTCTGCTGGAACACCTGGAGTAATTAATTAATTATGAGATTCAATTATATATCGATTAGTGTGGGTGTGGGTTTGGGTTTGGGTGGGTGGGTGGAAAGGTCCAAGAGTTACTTACTGCTCCTTTAAGTCGTCTCAGACTGATTGTCTTGACGGTTTGAGATGCGATTCCTTCACGTTAATCGTAACTCGCAACACTGCTCTGAACTGATTATCTTTGTATTTTGTTTGTTGTGGTGGCGAGTAAAGGCCATATGGTCAGTTATGTAACCTGTCAGTGAGGCATAGGGGCATCATTGGGGTGAGGGATGTCTTCCCTTCATCAGGGAACAAGTACTTTGTGTTTATTTCATAAAGTCATGTGGGAGTGATTTAACGATCCAATCTGTGTCTGATTACAGTAACAGCGAGAGACGAGGGAGGATAGTAGTAATGGTGACGGGTGGCAAGACCCAACCTGTACAGGTGTGATGGACACCTTGAATGCATCTGACAGTTAAAGGTCACATATCCTCCTCCTCTTCAGTGTAAATAAGTCTCAGACGTCCCCAAAACATGTGTGTGAAGTTTCTTGTTCTAAATCAACTCTGATCCTGTATTTGATCATGTCTCTAAAACCCTCTATTTCAGCCCTGCTCAGAACAGGCTGTTTCTGTGTCTGTACCTTTAAATATGTAAATGAGCTGTGTACTGACCACGTCCCCTCTCTGGAAGGGCTCAGGTGTCTCAGGCTTTCTCGCTCCATGTCCTATTGTTTACGGTGAGAAGGCAGACTCAGAGGGCAGAACAAACACCTAGCTGTGGGAGTGTCACCCATCTGGGGGAGGGGTTACTGCCCTTTGTGATGTCATGAAGGGAAAATCTCCAAACGGCCTGTTTGAGCACACATTTTCTGAAAAGTGGAGCAGACAAAAGATGGAGAGGATGGACTTTTCTCATTATTGGGGGGTTTGTAGACAGACTAGAGACACATATTAGAGTTAGAGAAACATGGTGAAGTGGATTTTTATAAATCTCACCGAAGAACAATCCACATTGCCCGCATCTCCTGAGATATTTCTTCACCCAAACATGCTTTTTATGTTTTTTTCTCCCTGCGTAAAAATCTCAAATTTGACCCCCGGCTCCATTGTTTACATGAGGTCATGTGAGGTGGAGCGTTCCTCCAATGGCCATGATAATCTGGATAAAATCCTGTAGTCTGTAGTCAGCTCACCCCCATTTACAAGTGGGCTGGCAGGAATATGCGTCTCACTGTGAGGTGCATGTGTGAACAACCAGGTCTGGAGGATTTTTTTTCAGGAGCAGTCCTCGTCCTCCTGAGTCTTTAGATATATTTAGGAGTGCAGATGTGAAAGGTCTTCATTAGTCTGTTTCGTTCACACATGCAGCTCAACCCGATAATCACAGGATGTTTAGTGCAGGAGTGAAAGCAGCATCAGTGTCTCAAACACAGATTAGTACCTTCTTTGAGTCCTGAAACCAGCAGAGGAGTCACATGTTCAGCTGTCACATGAAGCTGGTATGTTTGCTGTCCACATACTTCAGCCCGCCTTAGTTTGTGACGCTTGTGTAGCAGCGCTGAAGCTTTCTTTGCTCTGAACAAATACAAGTGTTTTTAATAGCTGCTTGGACAGTATTTATATCCTGCTGCAGTAAATCAAACAGGAACCAAACCTCCTACACGGTGCCTCTGTCACACACACAAAGGCAGCTCTGCTCACACACACACACGTAAGTACAGATCGCTGTAGACCTGTGTCAGTGTCGTCCGTGTGTTCCAGCTGCAGATTGTGTTTGTCGTGTTTGTATGTCAAATAAACCTGTAGTGTAGGATGTGGAGCTGCAGAGCACGATGTGTGTGCACGTGAGGATGTCACGCTGAACTCGGTGTAGACATCAGAGATTTGCTTTAACGTAGATCTGTGGTGTCTCTATATCTCGATGTCTCTGTAACGTGTTCCAACACTTAGAATAACCACCTGAGCCTGTTGGAGACAACAACAACATCTTTAGATTGAACGTGTAGCTTTATCACCTCCTCATATTTTTAACCTCTTGCTCATAGAGCGCTCCCGTCTCCCGCTTTGACCCGTTTCCTGTGTCTCTTCAGATGCGGTTCATGCTGCTATTCAGCCGGCAGGGGAAGCTTCGGCTGCAGAAATGGTACACGGCGACCGCCGAGCGCGACAAGAAGAAGATGGTCCGAGAGCTGATGCAGATCGTGCTCGCTCGCAAACCAAAGATGTGCAGCTTCCTGGAGTGGAGGGACCTGAAGATCGTCTACAAACGGTAAAAAGAAGGATCATTTATTTTTGACCACATGTGACAGAGTGCACAATGAGCAGGCAACAGCCAATTAGATGATCCGCTGGTTTACGAGCTCGTTCCGGCTAACTCCTGCACGCCTCATAAAGGTGTCACTCTGACGTTCTCTGTTCAGTAACAGGTGAAAACGTCGCTGTTAAACCAATCCTACACCTTTTATACGTAAAGTCACATGTGGTCAAAGTGCACGGGGTTAACTTGTTGCTGAGTCAGCAGAGGATCAGATTGAATATTTATTAGCTAATAACTTTTATTGAAGGCTTACTCTGCCACTCAGAGCGTCCGTTCAGGTGTCTGCTTGTAATGGCGTATTCCCACCACACGGGGGCTGTAGAGCGTCTGAAAACGGTGAGATTCAGAAGAGGAGAAAAAATGCAGATGTCAGCGATCTGTGTGGAGAACCTGTTTCTCTCTTGCTCTCTCTCTCGCTCTCTCTCTCCCTCTCTCTCGCTCCCACTCTCTCTCCCTCTCTCTCTCTCGCTCTCTCTACCTCTCCATCTCCCTCTCCCTCTCTCTCACTCTCTCCCATTCTCTCCTCTCTCTCTCTCTCTCTCTCTCTTTCTCCCTCTCCCTCTCTCGCTCTCTCCCACTCTCTCTCCCTCTCTCTCGCTCTCTCCCACTCTCTCCCCTCTCTCCCTCTCTCTCTCTCCCTCTCACTCTCTCTCTCTCCCTCTCGCCCTCTCTCCCACTCTCTCCTCTCTCTCCCTCTGTCTCTCTCTCTCTCGCTCTCTCCCATTCTCTCCTCTCTCTCTCCTCTCTCTCTCTCTCTCTCTGCTCTCTCTCTCGCTCTCTCCCTCTCTCTCTCTCCGCTCTCTCTCGCTCTCGCTCTCTCTCTCGCTCTCTCCCACTCTCCTCTCTCTCTCTCCCTCTCTCTCCATCTCCCTCTCTCTCTCTCTCTCTCCCTCTCACTCTCTCTCTCCCCTCTCTCTCTCTCTCTCCCTCTCGCCCTCTCTCCCACTCTCTCCTCTCTCTCCCTCTGTCTCTCTCTCTCTCGCTCTCTCCCATTCTCTCCTCTCTCTCTCTCCTCTCTCTCTCTCTCTGCTCTCTCTCTCGCTCTCTCCCTCTCTCTCGCTCTCTCCCTCTCTCTCGCTCTCTCCCACTCTCCTCTCTCTCTCTCCCTCCCTCTCCCTCTCTCTCTCTCTCTCCCACTCTCTCCTCTCTCTCTCTCTCTCTCTCTCTCTCCCTCTCTCCCACTCTCTCCCTCTCGCTCTCTCCCACTCTCTCTCTCCCACTCTCCCACTCTCTCCTCTCTCTCTCCCTCTCGCTCCATCTCCCTCTCCCTCTCTCTCGCTCTCTCCCACTCTCTCCTCTCTCTCTCTCCCTCTCTCTCTCTCTCTCTCTCTCTTCGCTCTCTCCCACTCTCCCCTCTCGCTCTCTCCCACTCTCCCCTCTCTCTCTCCCTCTCTCCCACTCTCTCCTCTCTCTCTCTCTCTCTCCCTCTCTCTCTCTCTCTCTCTCCCTCTCGCTCTCTCCCACTCTCCTCTCTCTCCCTCTCTCTCTCGCTCTCTCCCACTCTCTCCCTTTCTCTAACTGTCAGGTTTCTTTTAATGCTTCTGTGCTTGGGGCGGCAGTAGCTCAGTCTGTAGGGACCATAGTTGGGAATGAGAGGGTTACCGATTCAAGTCCTGGTGTGGACTGAGTCTGGAAGTTGGAGAGGTGCTAGGTCACTTCCTGAGCTCGGTCAAGGTGTAATTAAGCAAGGCACCGAATCTCCAGCTGCTCTGGTGCTCTTTCATGTGTTTAGCATGACTCAATAACGGAGTGTTCAAGACATTTCTTTGTCTTCTTCTTCTACTCTTTGAGACTATCGATCATTAAAGTAACAGCGTTTGTATCGTTTCAAAACTTGAGGTATCAAAAAGTATCTCAAACATTTTGACAATCGTGTTTAGTATCTGCAAAAACAATAGTGTGTGCGTGTGGGTGGGTGGGTGGGTGTGGGCGCTGAGCAGTGAGAATATATGTAGGAGGAAAGGGAGAAACCCAGCTTTCCACCCTCATTGATCTTACTACACACAATCACAAACACACACAGGGCTCATTACTGCCAGCAGAATGCAGAGGTGGACAAACAGCACAAAGGAGAAGGTGTGTGTGTGTGTGTGAGAGATCCTGTGTGTGATCACTAAGGGATTTTCTGCAGAGGAGATGAACTCGGGGATCTCTGCATCTCCTCATCCTTCATCCCGATGACAACTGCCGAGTTCATTAATTTAACAAACAACCGATTAAGAAGACGATAAATTCAATAAATAATCATAAGACAGGAAGTAAAATCCAAACACCTTCCTCTCTGTCTTTGGATTCAACTTGTGACTGAAGGTCTGAAGTTGATTTTAAAGCTTTGGGACTTTCTGACACCACGGGTCATCAAAGTCAAAGGGGGTATCCTTAAAAACTAAACTATGTCTTCATGTCTTAAACTTCAAAGCAGAGCACCATGGGAAATCTCAGGGAGACATCAGAGTTATTACATCTGCCATTGAACGTCATGTTCTTTCTTCTGCTGCAGAAAGCAGCGCTGACAGATCAGACATGTAGCTTCTTGAGGTGTCACATGTTTCGTACATCGTCTCGTCTTTTCCTGCGACACTTCTCACCTGTGTTTTTGAAGTTTGTTGACAAGACGTGTGTCAAAAGCCAATTTCACATCTGCCCTCCAGAAAATATGTGGACAAATCCTCCTGACCTGGCTCTTCACACATGCACCTCACAGCTTAATTAGAGCGTGTCTCTAATTGTGCGTCTCTTCTTATATATTAACGTGTGTGTTGTTGTTGTTGTGTGTCTCTGCAGGTACGCCAGTTTGTATTTCTGTTGTGCGATCGAGGAGCAGGACAACGAGCTGATCACTCTGGAGGTCATCCACCGATTTGTGGAGCTGCTGGATAAATACTTTGGCAGCGTGAGTTTGAATCTCTGATTGTTCTGTTTACCCTCTGAAGGAGGAGAAAGACATTTACCTGCCTGTTTCTGCATGTACCTGTCCCTGTGTGTGTGTCCCTGTGTGTCCGTGTGTGTGTGTGTGTGTGTGTGTGTGTGTGTGTGTGTGTGTGTGTGTGTGTGTGTGTCCGTGTGTGTGTGTGTGTGTGTGTGTGTGTGTGTGTGTGTGTGTGTGTGTACGTACGTACGTGTGTGTACCTGTGTGTCCCTGTGCGTACAGGTATGCGAGCTGGATATCATCTTTAACTTTGAGAAGGCCTACTTCATCCTGGACGAGTTCCTGATGGGAGGGGAGATCCAGGACACGTCCAAGAAGAGCGTCCTCAAAGCCATCGAACAAGCCGACCTGCTGCAGGAGGTGAGTTAGCTCCTCCCACAACTGTTAGCACCAGTAACCGGATCCTCCGGCCTGTTTGTACTGCGATCTAAAGACCCTCAGACGTATGGAAGTGGCGTTTGTTTTTACATGAAGCCTTATTGGAGGAGAGGCATCATTGTGTGTCACTGGTTAAGAAAGTCAAGACGTTGGCGAGACACAGACGACTCTGTGCTCTGATGTAAACAACTGAGTCCTCCAGACTGACCTCTCTCTCTGTGTGTGTGTGTGCGTGTGCGTGTGTGCGTGTGTGCGTGTGTGCGTGTGCGCGTGTGCGTGTGCGTTCACAGGAGGACGAGTCTCCACGCAGCGTGCTGGAGGAGATGGGTTTGGCGTAGCTCCAAGCAGCAGGTTTCTGACAGACTGTGGACACTGTGGGGCGGGGCCAGAGGAGAGAGAGGGCGGGGCCAGATCTGTACTGACAACGCTGGTTCTGTGTGTCTGAGGACTGAAGGGAAAGAGACTCAGTTAAGAACAGAAGATCCTTGACCTGACACGCCCTTTAGCTCTGTCTGTGTGTGTCTGGGGGGGGGGGGGGGGATCAGGATGTGTGCGTGTGTCGGGGTTTGTGTGTTTTTAAAGGGTGAGTCTGGCGTTGCTGCTCAGACAGTTCAGAGGAGAATAACGAGGTTGAGTCAGGTCTGCGCTGTGATTGGTTTAAAAACTGTCTGATGTCATCCTGTATTTATTTCTATTTCCTGCGGGTTGAATGAAGTGACGCAAAGCGATCGTGTGAGTGCGTCTCTCAGCTGATTTGTCAGAAATAAATAGAGGCGCTCGTTAATACTTCACCTGTTGGGACTGCTTTCAGCAGCGGATGAATCCGACGCACTTGATGCTTAGTCTACAGTTTTATAGATGTTTGTAAGTTTGAACATATTTAAGAATAAAGTAAATATATAGAAAATCGGAAGACATTTTAAGTAAAGTTATAAAATGCTGTGTTTGTCTTCAATCCTATTTATTACGAACGTGACGAGTCAGGAGAGTAACGCACTGCCGGGCGATGGAGCCAAGTCAGATGCTTTTTATGACTTAGAGCCGGGACAGTGGTGGAGTCTGAAACACAGAGAGAGAGAGCAAAGGAGCCACAGGTCAGACCTGAACCCGGACCGCAGCCTCTGTACACGGGCCACTCAAACCAGCCACTAGGCCACCGGCGCCCTCAGAACTCTCTCTTTAGTTTTTCACTTTGCTAAAAGAAGTCGTCATAAGTTCAATTTTTACGTTTCCTGACACTTTAAATGTCCTGACGGCGTCCAGCATCAAACTCACGACTCGGCACGCAGCAAACTTGAAAAACATTCACGTGAATTGAATCCGTCCAGACCTCGAAGCTTTATCATGCATTAAAGAAAACAACCACCTGAGTCCAAGGCTTTCCCTCCGATACGCTTGCAGCGTACTCGTGACGGCGAGGAGTTTGTTCGCGATGTTTGATGGGTTGATTCCTCTCCTACATGCCTCTATTGAATATTTTTGACGACCTTAGAAGATGATCGGGATGCCATGACGACTCCTGACACTTGGTGGAGTCTGTAGGAATGTTTTTAAACACAACATTCAAACTGGGCCCTCCTCCTGAAGCCACGCCCACTCCCTGCAGAACGTAGCTAACGTACGCTAGCACAAGCTAACCGCCGGTGTTTGTCACCTGCCTGTCCATCAGGAAGCAGACCAACTCCACGTCAACACAAGGTTCACCCTCGTTTTAGAACGAGCTTTATGTGCTTGGGGTTTCTCCTCACTGTGATTATATTTTCTCTTCTTTGATGCGACGTCCACGTCCGTCATATTCAACGATTTGAATCACGTCCAATCACTGAATTGTATCCACTCCTAAACTCACCTGCTGCGCTGTCATTGGCTGGAGGAAACACACCAGCTCCGCCCAGAAACGTCCCGAGTCAACCAGAACAAACCAGAACAGTAAAATCCAGTTACAGGACAAAGTCTCTGCAGACAAAGGCTGTATCCGAATTGCCAAGTACCTACTCAGTCTTTCAGTAGGCAGTAGGCAGTACGTACTATCCATGCTGTTTACTGTTGGTACCTACTATTCAGTATGCACACACAGTAGGCAGATATTTGTTCCTACTTCTTCTGATGCATTCAGTATGGAAGTGACATAATTTAAGTTTCCTGAACCGGCCGCATTCACCCGTTTTTTTTTGTAGTGATGCGCATATACAGTCAGGTAAACAAAAAACAATATCACAATGTAAATCAAGTAAAAGACAGATTAAATAACTAAATAACATACAGTACATAAAGGAAAGTACAAATGAAAGACAGTAATATACAGAATAAAAAGTAAAATAAACCAATACAGACGCATTTAAATAGTGAAATCATTATTTGAATAGAGGGAGAAAGGTTTTATAATAATGCAGATATTTGTTATATTTTCTGTTGTTAATTTAAAGTAGTGATTTCAGTCGGGACTTTAACTCTAGATTAAAAATGTATTCAATTAATTAATCCACGCTCGTTTGTTTTGATTTGGAGGCGGACGTGAAGTGACGACTTACGTTTAATTTCGCACTGCATTGTGGGTGGTAAAATACAATTCATTTCCTGAAAGCAGGCATCCGATCCTTACTGCATGAAACCAGGAAGTTAGTATCCATACTGAAATGTTCAGTATACTGAGGTGCACCCAAAAAATGCATACTGAATGACCACGAAAGTTCAGTACACTGAAACTCTCTACTGAATAGTACGTACTGCATACTGAACTGTGACAATTCGGAAAGGGCCACCGTCACCACCACACATGTACGGAGGCCCAGAAGGGACAATGAAGCAGCTTTACTTTAGGAGAAGTCTGTATTTTATTTTGAAGGAAACAGGAAACAGACTCTATGTTTAAGTGAAATGACTACACAATTATAACTGATAGGATTGAAGGCAATCTCAGTTAGTTTTCTTCTTCACTTTATTATTCTCTCGCTCTTTAAACTTCTCGTGATGTTTTAAGCCTTTATTTCCTGGTTTCTCTTAAAGGAACAGTCGCCTTGTCTGGGCTGCGTTGTGCTTTGAATCGAAGGCGTTCACGTGTACTGAATGTACGAGGGCTGAATCTGTTTTATACATTTGAAGAACCTGAGAGTCTAAACACTGCGGATGTTTCTGACGCTTCATGAGTGTAAACAAAGTGATTTTCTTGGGCGGCTTCACTCACGATAAAGACGGTGTGTGTGTCCATTTTTTATATCGGAATATAGGACGCACCAGAACCAGAACCTCCTCTGAATGTGTTTGGATCACAGTTTGTGGAGTTTGAATGAATTAGTTTCAGGTTTTATTTTCTCTTGATTATTTTTGCTGCCTTGTCTGAACTTGTGCTTTCACGTTACCTTCTAATAAAAATCTGCAATGTCCAAAAGGATCAAAGACCAGAAATGAGCCAATCAGGACGGACTAGAGTTAACCTTTAGAACACACCAGGTAACATCAGGATCACGTTTTACTCCCTTAAAGACAGAATACTTATCTGTGCCTCAAATCTCAGCATTCTCCCTCAGACCAGGACTTGGTACTGATCCTAGCTAACAGCTCATCAGACTGGGACCTGGTCCTGACGAGCACTTTGTTTGAAGCTTTCTCCTCGTATTCTTCTTTACGGGACTGAAGCTCTTCTACTTCCTGGTGTGTTTATCTTGACCTCTGACCACTGAGTCGCTAAAATACTGATAGAGCCCTCTGCTCAGTCAACTCTGTATGCTAACGGTTTTGTTCTACAGTTACTTCCTGTCAAAGAGGATTATTATAATCAAAGACCTTAACGTTTTGTTGTTGCATTGAATAAAGTTCAGAGTTGAAGGTGTATCAGGCGACGCTCTGTCTGAGAGAATGTGTAATGATCTAACGGCTAAAGGGACTCAATGTGTGAATGTACTTTTCTAAAGAAATAAAGCCTTTTAAGCTAAACTGTGTTGTTGTTTTCTGTGTAAAAACGTCATGATGGTCGTAAAACCTTGCGTTAAAAAAACAACCGCTAACTTCCAGTACAATAAAATCCTGAACAAGACTGTTCTCAGGTTGCTATGGTAGCCATAGCCTTCACTTTGATTGGCCATTTGCCTGACCAGAGGGGAGACTCGTGTGTTTTTGTTATGTTTTTTTAAAACACTTCAAATAGTGACTGGACATCTTTGTTTGAGTCCTTTAAGAGTGAAGCTGAGAAGATGTCTACGTGTCCGTTATACTGTGTTACCTAAAAGTCCAGGTGATTGGTGCAGACAGAAGTGGTTGATAAATAAACGCTCTTTATTCATGTGCGTGCACACAAACTCCAGGCCAATCCTGCACATGTCAGTACACCAGTACCCCCAGTCCAAAAAGTCTGGACACGCCCCTGCTTGTTTGATACCACTGAAACAAAAATAGAAGTCCTAGACGGCCAAGATTCACTAGTTCCTGTTTTTAAACTTCATGGGGCCCAGAAATCCTGGAGAAGCCCCCCCAGGATAATACTGTCTGTGTGAGTGTATAAGCTGTGGATGCTTTTTACTGCCTCTCTCCTCTGTGATGTTTGTGTTTTACTGAGCAGCTCGTGATGCAACCTGTGACGGAAAAGGTTTTCTGTCTCTAACATCTCTGCTAAAACACGAAACCATGATGAGATAGCTTCGTAAACTGCGGATTCATTCAGCAGCGAGCTAATTGATGGTCGAGGGGAGAGAGGTGTGTGTGTGTGTGTGTGTGTGTGTGTGTGTGTGTGTGTGTGTGTGTGTGTGTGTGTGTGTGTGTGTGTGTGTGTGTGTGTGTGTGTGTGTGTGTGTGTGTGTGTGTGTGTGTGTGTGTGTGTGTGTGTGTGTGTGTGTGTGTGTGTGTGTGTGTGGGAAAAACAAAAAAATCTTGTGAATGAAACCCAGTCTGGTGACGTCAATGGGGGGCCTCTTGACGCAGGAGTCACGTTGGTCGGGAGGGCGGAGGTATAAGAGCTGCTGCCGCTGTCCGTGGTCCTGAAAACAGGAGGACCGAGAAGCGGAGTCCCGGGAGAGGAGAACCGGAGACCGAGCCTCACTAACAAAACAAAAACAAAAACTTAAAAAAAAAAAATAACAAAAGGGAGCGTGTTGATCTGCTCGTGACAGCGGGACCTCCAGAAGCTGAGAGAGTGACGCGCTGCCCGGGGAGGGGAGGCTGGAATCCCCCTGCTGCTCCCACTGAGCCACAAGTAAGTCTCAACTTATCCCGATTCACTGTTTCTGCTTCTGCTGGGAGCTGATCATCAATCACACTGCATGTATTTAAAGAAGTTTGTTGTTTTCTCTGAGCGGAAAATGTCCAGATGCGCAAAAAAAAAGAGACGCGAGTTTCCCTGATGGTTTGGAGAAGGATTCTTATCAACCAGAACAACATTAAAATACCTTAACACTCACGAACTGTCACACCTGGATTATTTAGATCATCATAACAAAAACACTTTGTGGTCAAATTCGCGTTTTTTAGGTCAGATTTTGAATTATGTTGAGGTGAAGCTGAATGGGAGCTGATTGGACTCTTCTTTGTTTGGAGCCAACACAGAGGCAGCTGTATTGTCTCCTCCTCTTCCTCCTCCTCCTCTTTCCCATCACCATCTTCATCATCTTCATCACAGTTACCGTCACCATGACTCGCTCTGCCAGAAACAAAACCTGATTGAAAATTAGGCTGATTGGACGGTTTGGTGTGGCTGAGAGCTCAGATTGTGATTCCTCAGTTTTTGTCGTGTCTGAATATCTGTAAACACACACCACTGACGTCCGTGATTGTGTGAGCGTGAGGATGTTTTATTCCCTCAGATTATAAATCCACTGTGATGTAGTGTGTGTGTGTGTGTGTGTGTGTGTGTGTGTGTGTGTGTGTGTGTGCGCGCGTGCGTGCGTGCGCGCGCGCGTGTTTATGAGATGAGATGGGATGAGATTAGTCATGTTGCACTCTGTTGTTGTCTCGCTGCGTGTTTGCACATCACGCATCATCATCCTCTGCATCCCGCCACCTCCGCTGCAGCTGCGGAACATGCGCGCGCCTCTCCCGCTCAATTATCCTTTAGTTTATATATATAAATATATATATATCTATATATATAAATGAACACCTTTGCAGCGTAGATGCATTAAATGTCAAGTTTTTCCTGCACAATACTGTTGTTCTCGATTTGAAGATTGTTCTTAATTATGATACATTTTATTTGCGTGTTTGAATCTGTTTTCATGTTTTGAAAAAGCAGATTTTGTTTTTCACGTTAAAATCAGCAGAATTCCTGCAGACATGTTTCGCAGTGTCTGCAGCACACTGTGACGTGGTCTCGTGCAGCACCACAGAAGAAGAGCAGCAGGTTCATCTAGCAGTTACATTACAACATGTTTGTGTGTTTACTCATCTTTAAGACCGAAATGTGACTGTCAGTGCACTTGTTGCACTTTGGGAATGTTGTGTTGAGGATTTCATCACCAAAAATAGACCCCCCCCCCCTCCAGACCACAGGGAGCTGTCCTTGGTGCTGATCAGCAAAACAGCCTCACTGTGTTGCAGTGCTGCTGCATTAATGCATGTATGTTTTATGTTTTCATGTTCTCGCTCTGTGTAGGCGAAGAAATCTGATTTGATCGATCAGTTTGAGTTATTCTGGAAGAGAAAACTGTCAGAATGTCTTCTTCCAGCTCGACATAAGGGAACATGTTCTGGTTTCTTCTCCTTAGTTATAAGATCAAACTGAATATTGGCCTCATCACAGTAAATGTTCATCCAGAATCCATCAATCAGCAACGTCAATAAAAGAAGCTTGGACTCGTGAAAAGTCAGATATTAAAGTTTAAAATACTGTAAGGAAGGTACCACCTCTTCAGCAACATACGTCACCTTTTTCAAGTTTTTTGTTTTTTAGGGCGTTTTATGCTTTTATTTTGGAGACAGGACGTGACGAAAGAGAGCGAGAGAGAGGGAGGGGAATGACATGAGGGAAAGGAGCCACATTGAGGACGACTATCTACGGTGAGCCTGAAGGGACAAAATAGCAGGAGATGAATCACGATTAAAAACACTTAATGCATTAACGTTCTGAATTTAATTGCATCCTGATTGGCGTGATAATGCTGACAGCCCTTAAATAGAGCAAATGTTCGATCGTTATCTAATCAGACCATATCTGACAAAGACCCTTCAGGTGCAGTTTGGTTACTCAAACACAGGGGGCAGTAGAGGACACAATATTTTTCGGATGTTGAACTGTGATTTTCCGCTACAAGACAAAAAATCTGGGCGTTAAGTGACGACGTCTTTCTGTGTTTTTCTCTTTCCTCCAGGTGTTTCTCATCTTCAGGCCCCATTCTGAGCGGCCATGACTGGGTACCACCATGCCTCAAGTGCCCTTACCCTGCTGCTGCTCCTCCTGACAGGGGCCTCCCTCCTCCATCCGTCCACCCCCACCCCTATGAACACCCCTGAGGAGGGTGATAACCTGCACAGAGATTCTCCTCCTGCTCCGACCGTCACAGTAGAGGAGGAGAGATGGGAAGAGGAGAGACGATCAGTACAGAGAGAGGAGGCAGAGGAGGAAGAGGAGCTCTTCAAAGATGTGGATCCAAAAACCCTCGCAGCGGTTTTGCTTGAGGCGCTCAATCGCTCGGATGTGGGGAGGAGGAGGGAGGAAGAGGAGACGAATTCTGAGACGAAGGAGGAAAACAGAGAGGTGAGAATGATGAAGGGAGCGGACAGAGACAGAGACGGACGAAAGGAGTTAGAGATGTTGATGGCTGCTCAGGGGAAAGAGCGAGAACGAGAGGAAGAGGAGGAGAGGAGGAAAGCTCAGGAGGAGGACAGGATGACGGAGAAGGTGACCAGTCGGACCACAAGCCAGACAGTCCAGGTCCAAGCAGAGCCGCAGCCTCCAAGTCCAGACGGAGGAGGGGAGAATGGGACGCGGGGAGTGAATACTCCCCCCGACCAAGGCAGCAATGAGGAGGAGGAGGAACAGCTCAGCCCAGAGGAGCTGAAGAGCCTGGAGACCATGATGAAGGAGTTTCCTAGTCTGAACACGGCCACAAAGAGGGAGGGAGACCAGAACCAGAGGGAGAGCCGGGGATGGAGCAGCTACAACGAGGTCTTACCCGTCAAAGGAAGTGACATCGCCATGACGAAGAAGAAGTTGAAGTGGCAGGAGGAGACGCAGAAGGGAGTCGCCTTCCCGGTGTTCAGGGAAGGAAACTTCATGGACGACTTTGAGGATCGAGCAGGAAACAACGCAGTTCAGTCGCAGCTTTCATCAGAGCAGGAGGTGGCTGAGGAGGAGGAGCCAGAGGAGGAGGAGGAGGAAGTGTTGAGTCCTGAGGAAGAGGAGGCTCGCGCCAAAGCGGAGCAGGAGGAGATGAGGAGGCAGGCGGCAGAGGCACAGCAAGCCAAGATGGAGGAGGAGAAGCTGGCAGACATCGCCTCCGACATGCTGCTGCGCTACATGGTGAAGCAGAACAATGGTAACAGGAAGTATGGCTCGTCTTTGTCCAACGCTGCAGAGGACAAGCGGTCAGACGAGCAGGAGGTGACAGAGGAAGAAGACCTCGACCCCCAGACCATCGACAAGCTCATCGAGATCTCCAGCAAGCTCCACCTTCCTGCTGACGACGTGGTCGACATCATCAGCGACGTGGAGAAGAAGAAGAAGAAGGACATCCCCTCTGAGGTTTCGTCTCATTGGCAGAGACCTCTTCCGCCGCTCTCTTCTGCTTACTCGTCCACCAAAGCTTTGTCTTCATCGCCAACCAATCAGAACAGCTTCCCCGTCTCTAAGCAACCATCTCCCGCTGTCAATCTCATGAAATCGTGGTTCCAGGAGAAATCGCCGACAAAATCACAGGAACTTTGGAGCAAACCTTGGCGAGCCAATCAGAATCTTTGGTCCAAACCCAAGAAACCAATCAAACAGGAAGTCTGGATCAAACCGCCCAGGCCTGTTCAGACTGGATACCCCTTTTACCCCTACAGATACCCCTCCTACTACCAGAGGAAGCCCTATCCAGACTACTACCCCATCTACTACCCTCCTCCCCCCAGACCCAAACCCCGATACTACCTCCCTAAACCCGCCCTCACCCGAGTGAATCCCATGGACGACCCCTTTGCTTTCCCACCAAGACGCCGCTATCACAGCTGGGTCCAACCGCGGCTCAGAAACCCCCCTGCAGGCCTCCAGCAGAAGCCCTACTACCCCAGCTACCCCCGCCCTCTCTACCCCCGGACATTTCAGCCCGTCAGAGTCCCCGTAATGCCCCCTCAGCAGAAGCAGTTTTATTTCTCGGCTCCGGCCGCCGCAGCCTCGAGAAACGAAGATTATTACGAGGCAGGAAAACAAGTGGAGAGCCGTGACAACCTGGAGAAATACATCCAGCAGATTCTCCTGAAGAGGCCGCAGATCTCAGACTGAGAGGGGGAAGGAAGGGACAGCGAAAAAAGAGGATAAAAAAAGAGGAAAGAGAGTTCGTTATGATTCTTATTTCTGGTTTTGTTTTACGTATTTAAAAAATGTCCTTTGTTTATTTGATTGGTTGATTGGACATGATGTTAAAGAGGACTGGGAAAGGAAAACGAACGACTCACATCTACACTCCTCCTGTTCCTCAGGGACGGAGGAGGGAGAACAGGATGAATGTTGAAAAAGCACGATGCGGCTGAGATTTGCATCATGCTCGAACTGTTCATCCAAACTCCCGACATGTCAACATTCTCCATGTGGACATTTTTAAATGCCAACTAAAGGAGGACGCTTGAACATGCTGTTACCTGTACCTTTAAGTCTGATGAGTCAGTGAGGGTTGCTGGGAAATGTTTGATGGCTGCAAAAAAAAAGAGCATTTGTGTCATTATCTCTGGCAGGGAAATCTTTCAGAATCACTACACGGCCAAAAGTATGTGGACGCTAAACTTTTCCCCTTAATGTGCTGATTCAGCTCAAAGATAGCGGCCAGTGTCTGATCATAGGCCGTGCATAAGAAGGGACGTCAATGCAGAAGTGCCTTAAACTTGCATTCTCTCTAATGTCCAGCAGGGGATTAGAAAAAGAAGTGATTGTATAGAAAGTTCTGTTCTGGTTTATTCCCTCAGTTAACATTTTCATAACGACTTTATGTTCTCAATCTATAGTTTCGAGTTCCCTTCAACACAGCAAGCTGTTCATTTAGTAAATGATGGAACCATTTAGAGTCAAAGAGAGCAGGAAGAGGGGAGGAGTTAGGGCGGGGCTACCTGGGATTGAGAAGATGAAAAAGGTCACAGAGTTCATAGCGTCAATCAACGGGTTCAGGATTGAAGTGATCAGACGGGAAGAAATCTTAAGAGAAAAGGTTATAGCAGCAAACGTCAACTTCTCGATGCCTCCAGTGAAACTAAAAGACACTAGGATGGCAGGAAGTGACCATATTTGGAGGAAAAACCCTCGCACCTCTGCAGCTCCACCCTCTTGTCCAAATATGGTCACTTCTGGTTCTTTAAAAACAAGATGGCCGCTGCTGACAGGCCAAACTGGAGGCTTTGAACCAGTAGTCCAATTGGAAACCAACGGGTGACGTCCATTTCTTATATACAGTCTATGATTCTAGCTGTACGCAGGGAATTTGTTGTTAGGACCAAACTGAAACCTTAAACCTCAGCAGTATCAGAGATATGGATTCTGGAGCTTTAAGAGATCTTTGACACAAACAGTTTTACTTGGAGTCCACATACTTTAGACCGGTCACATGACTCTCGTCTGATGTCGTTGACATGAAACCAACATTAATCATAAAGTGGGATTGGCCTCATAATGCTGAAGCCATGAACAGTTTCATCTGTTAAATAATACATTTGAATGCAAATGTATTATTGAGTTTTCTTTGTGTGAAGAAGCAGAACGAGATGTTTTCATAAAGTAAACCCGCTCTCCCTGTAAAGCTCTTTACAGTAAACAGCAGCTCTCCTGAGCCGCTGTGGAGCCTCGCTCGCTCTCTGCTATAATGGCTCCATGAGTCATCCTTTTGCATAACTTCAATTACCTTGTTGCTATGGTGCCGAACCCCGGCCAAAGTCTATACGGCATTCTTTTAGAGCTGACGCCTTGGCAGCGATGAAGCTGTGCAGGCAAACATACGTGCAGATTGTACTTTGAAAGGACGAGGCTGCAGCTCTGAGATCACTGATTCATCCCTCTGAAACATGTCTGATGCTCTCAGCTCAAAGCTCACAGAGTACACATGAAGATTCTTTTACTTAAAACTGAATCCTGAATACAGCTCGCCGGCTCGTCTTCGCCTCCTCCTGGTTCAGTCCGTCTTTTACACGTCCTTATCAACATGTTTACAGTTAGATAAGGTCGTCAGAATCTTCCCTTTATCTGATACTTCAGACAAGTTGTAAAGCCACGTCATGGAGGGATTCAATCTAAACGTCTCTGAGTGTAACCAACATTTGGGAAACAGCACATTGCCAACATATTGGTGTAATCAGGACTGTGTGCAGGTGATTGTTTACAGTTATTCATCGGTCACTAAAACAAGAAAGTTCCCATTTTTGATTTGACTAGAATCTAGAGCTCGACAGAGATTAGATTTTTGGGGCCGATACCGATATGATATGTATCGACCGATGTCTTTCTTAGATCCCTCTTCGATCTGTAGAGATAAATAAAATACAGTAGAGGGACTATTTTCAGCGGCGGATTAATCTACACGTTTGGGCCGCGTTGTATTGATATGCAAATGAGTCCTTCCGAAAGCAGCGTGCAGTCTGTGATCAACACCTTGGACTTGTTTCACAGCTCAGTGAACACGAGACCTTGTTAGATCACGTTTTAGGTGAACGTTTGAATTCTTCATCAGAAAAATTACTGTTTTGTTTTTGACCACGATGCGGCTCTCACTGAGGGGTAAGATGTTAGAGGCTCTGCAGACTTAACGTGAGTGTGATCTATTCAAAGTCTGTTTGTCTCTGCACAGCTGGGACACAAAACATCTGCAGCCTTGTCCTTTAGAACGCCGTCATGGTTTCATCAAAGTGCCGCTGAAACGTTTCCGTTTAGCTCAACGAGACGATCAGTGTTTTTTATAATTTTTCATCTTCAGCTCAGACTCTGTAACGTCTGTCCTTTGAATGTGTCTCAGCCGTGTGTCTTACATTTTAAACAAGTCAAGCTGAGCAGAAATCTGCAGCCTTACATCACGTCACTGTGACGTCACGTCCATGAGATCACTGAGGTCAAAGGTCACGTCTGAAACACAGTAAAGAACAACACATGGCCAGGGGTTTTTGTTTTCACTGCTGGGATCAGATGATTCATACATGATTGTAAAAATGTTTTTAAACCTGCAAAAAAAGAAAACATTGTTCTGCTGAGATTGACTTTGTTTACGGACCTGTGTCCTGAGAATCCGTGCTCGCTCGACGTCACTGAGACGAACGCAGCTCTTTGATTCTGTGTTTCTGACCTTCGTGTCTCTCTGGAGTGAAAGCTTAAAGACATTTGACAATCTCATTATTAGAAAATGTCAAAATGAAGCCGTAAGATATAAAAAAACAGAGTGGAGGATTTTTTGTACTTTGAATAATTTGTTGTTTTTTAATGCGCTAGAAAAGAGAGCGAGGAGGGGGCGGAGCTAAGAGGACGTGTCTGCACGTTTACGTATTCTTGCATCTAAAACTTCGTATCGAGCATCAATGAAAAAAGTATAAAAAAACAACCTCAAAGATGAAGAAACAAAGACGTTGGTGTACCTTTAAGTCATTGTTGGAGTCGTGTGTGTGTGTGCGGGGAGTCGTGTGTCTGTAGATGTACTCTGTTGTAACCATGGTAATGAACATGCGTTAGCTGGATGTAAATACGCGCATGTCAATCACTACTTTTGCTACGTGGAAAGAAACGAATAAAGTCGACTATTTTTATTACCAAACGCTTCAGTGTGGACAGAGATTATTTTAATCTACACATACGCACACACACACAGACACACAAACAAACACACACACACACACGATTGGTGGGTTGTAGTCTATAGAAGCCCTGAGTGGACAAACATCCTTACATTTTATTTGACTTCATTTTTCCCCTCGATGAGTTCATTTTCTTTTCTTTTCTTCAGAGCCAAGATTTTTCCTTTTGTAGCTTGACGTCCTACACACTTCATGATAGAGGATGTAACGCTGTCCTGCACAGAAACATTGGTGAGGTCTCGGGACTGAAACGTAGCCAATGTGGTGATGCAGTTTAGTTCTCTCTCTCTCTCTCTCTCTATCATGTTTGCAGTTAACCTGCCGCTCTGAAGATGAATAATAAGCCTGTGTGGATAATACAGTTTGTGTTCATGATCTCAAACACAAACTGTGAGCTGAAGGGAGAATCTTGGGAAAATATGAGAACACTTAAATAAATCATCATGAACGAAGCAGATAAAAATAAGAGAAGATGTTTTTTTAATCGGCAGCATCAGCGCGCTGTTACTCCGTGGAATTGAGGCCAATAATCCTCCTATGATGAATGGTTTAATCTGGAGGAGTTAATGATGATAATCCCCGTGTCTGAATCAAAGAGGACAGAGGACACCATCAGGCTGCTGTGACGCTGCTCGGGGTGGGCGGCGTGATTAGAGGTTAGAGCCTCCATCATCATCATCAGGGAGGCGGCCTGTGGGCTGCAGGGAGACGCTGTGACACCCACACACAGCAGAAAAAGCAGAGGTATGTTCGTGTCACGCTCCAACAAAGTTCTGGAGGCGAGTTAGAGCGAGTCAGGACTCAAAGAAGAGGCTGCAGGCACGAGGAACAGACACGAGGACACGCATTAATAAGAAAACAGGAGGATAAAATTAGAATAAAGCTGCACAGAAATAGAACCAACTGAGAAGAAGCTGGTAAAAATAAAAAAAGGAGGGAGAGAGATGAAAGGGAGAGGACTAAAGTAAGAAGGAGAGGAGAGGAGAGGAGAGGAGAGGAGGAGAGAGGAGGGAGAGGGTGAGAGGAGGAGGGAGAGGAGGGGAGAGGGTGAGAGGAGGAGTGGAGGAATGCAGCTCTGCCCGTGGAGGAGAGGTGCAGTGATTCATGATGTCACGTGGTGAAGACTGGGTGACTCATCCACCACCACCAACATCATCATCATCATGCAGCCACTGCAGAACACACACACACACACACACACACACACACACACACACACACAGCAGCTGATCAAACAGATGAATGAGCGTGTTAAAGTCAACATGGAGCAGCTCAAACACACTAACAGAAGTCTTTCCATGAAGAAAACACATGGTGATCGAAGACACACACACACACACACACAAACGCACACACACACACACACGTACACTGTATTATGTGAAAATAGAAGATGAAGATTAAACAGACAGCTAAGATCTCAGGTGAAAGCCGATCATTCTATAAAATGTCATCAGGGTGACACACACACACACACACAGAGAGACTAATTTTTAACAACCAGGGACTTAGACAGATAAAATCCCTAATTAACCTGTTAACACAACATTATGGAGGGATTCTGTTTGATGCGATTTGGCGTCCGCTGAAGGTCTCTGAGTGTAACTGCACTTCAGTAAAACACACATGGTGTATCGACATAACCCGCTCGGTGTCTGACTTGCAGCCTCTTTCTTGAAGCTTTCTAGTGCAGTAAAGACATACACACTTCTCACCAGATAGCCGCGGCCCGCTGCCAAAGTTACATACTGCTGAAAACAGGTGAGCGGAGCACTCTGTGAACACGAGAGACGCCGTTCTCCCTGTTGGAGGTTATTGGTCTATTAGACTGACTTTGAAACGACTGTTTGAAGGTATGAAAAGTTACTGTTGCTTTACACTCACAACCAGTGGGGGCGCAGATGGACTAGCGGTTAGGTGACGCCCATACACTGTAAATATTGTACAGTACAAATATGTACGAAGAGTGAATGAGGTCACCCATCTGTTCCTGCAGGGGCACTGGAGTCCCATCGATGGCGGTCTCCATGCTGGAAATGCTGTCTCAGTCTAACTTTCAGTCGACCTAACCACAGGCTGAGAGCTGGAGCTGAGGCGGGTTTTAAGCCTCCTGACAAACCGTTACACCGCGCCCACCTGTCAATCAGGTCAGCTACACGCCTTATTGTGAATAACTCTTATCCTTCATCAAATCAAAACCGATGAGTCATTAAAACATTCACCCCCCCCCGTACAGTGTTTGTCGATCGAGACATGAGCTAATCAAACCTATTTGTTTTTTTTGAACCAGGCTGTAAACATGTTAATCTCTGCTGTAAAAACAGGCTGTTTAGAATGGGTGTGTATGTGACTTCCTTTGCTTCTGAAGCCAGCCTCTAGTGGACACTCCAGGAACTGCAGGAGTTTACACTTCAGCATCAGCTTAATTTTTTCACACAGCAGCACGCTGCTTGGTGTGAAGGTGAGGGGACGTTTAGAAATAATTTACACAACCTCTTCTGTAACTTTTTGTAAGTAACTCTAAAGGATTAACAACAAACCCCGTGAGAATCATTGATATCACATATCTATGTTAAATTTGACTACATGTTGTCTCCAACGGTAGCGTGGCCGAGCGGTCTAAGGCGCTGGATTAAGGCTCCAGTCTCTTCGGGGGCGTGGGTTCGAATCCCACCGCTGCCAAGAAACTTTTGGATTGGTGAAAGTCTGAAAACATGTCTTTTAATTTCTCATATGAGTCTCAATGTTTCAACACAAACGTTCAGCTCTTCTATTAACTTTCCAAATTAAGTTCTGGTTTCCGTTTTGCTGGAGAACGTGCCTGCCGGTTTGCCGTGTTAGATTTCCCTGCGGTTAGTCTTACAGGTAGAGTTCTCGTCAGTTGTTTAGGGTCATTGTACCGCATGCAGAGCCAGATTTAAGCGTTTCTAACACAAGTGGCCTTCGCCATGAGGCATGTCTCGACGCTTGTTTAAACAATAAACAGCATGTGTGGAGGTAAATCCCTGACAGTCTTAAAACAGGGCGAAATATTAAATTTGGAACTTTGTGAACCAGGAAGCAGTAATAACCCAAGCCTTCAAGTTAAAACAGTGAAAGCCACTTATACTAAAGGCTTGCTTTAATGTATTCAAAAATACATTATACAAAGATATACAAAGATTTCGTTTCAGAGAAGAAGTCTATGAATTAAAATAAATCTGTAAAAAAAAACAAAAAACGAAGTAGCTTTTATTGTGAAGGCATTGCCCCGGAAGTAGTATAGTTGTTGATCCAGCGGTGCGTTGTGTTTTGCCAGTTTTGTCTCTGCTGTGAAATCTCAGGTTTTAAACCAAGTAAAACGTTAAATTAAAAATATTTAAAACGGAGAGAGTTACCGACTAACGTTACTGAAAGAGCGCGTGACATTAATCTCTTAGTCCGGTTCTTCCGGGTTGGTTTCGTCCGTTTGGTCCCAGAATGAAGCCCCCTCCTCGGAAACGCTCCAAACCGGAGCTGAGCACCCCCCCCGTGCCCGTGAAGTGGCAGAGACCGGAGCACATGAAGCTCCTGAGCGGGCTGAAGAGGCAGTCCAGAACCACCATGGGGGCCGGAGACCTGGACCCCAGAGACCTGAAGAAGTCCATCAAGACCCGGTCTGTTCAGGAGGTACGTTTGTTGTCCTGTTTAATGTATTTAACTCAAGAAACAGTCACTTAATGAGCTCATGTTTTACTAAAGCGGAATTTAAACTTCAATATCGGTAAAAATGAAACTATCGACACCGGTGTTACGGCTCCAAGAGTGACATTCTGGTGACTTTCAGCTGAATGCTGTACATTACAACAGGTGTTGATGATGAAAAAACAAAACTTCTGATGTGTTATATCATTAGATATTAAGATCTTTGTGAGGGAGGCACAGAGGCATTGGTGATTAATCACGATAAATTATTGAAATTTCACGATTATATTTGTTTGACAGTCTTAAATTTTCTTCAAAAAATTCGTTTAACCAATAAATTATTAATGACAATAACTGTCAATAGTAAACCTGTGTGTGCTTTATGATTCTTCCCTTACAGTCTTTAGCACACACATCATTTACACGTCTGTTTTAATTCATTAACGTTTCCTGTTTCCTGTTTCATCTTACATCGACGTCATCGATTTGGTGAAGTACTAAAATGTACTTCCTGTTTGGTAATAGACGTGTGGACTCTGTGTTCCCCGGGCAGATCCAGTCTGAGGTGGACTCTCTGAAGGACAAAGTGATCTCGTCCGCCAGTTTTGAGTTTGAGAGGAGGAGACGGCAGGAGAGGAAGGTCAAAAAGCCCATCGAGCTGTGGACTGACATGGCGTCTTCTGTGACGGGAAGCCTCGAAGAGACCATCAACACAGCCTTTGCTCAGGTGACGACAAACTCAATCAGTTCAGGAGGTTTAGACTGTTTCTTTATGTCTTTACACATCATCAGTCTCAGAGAGTATCAAAAAGTAAAGAAGCTTTTCAAAAACGTCCAATCTTTGGTTCGATGTGCAAGTGTTGTTGGGAAATCAGAGCTGTATGCAGTGACGGCACGACCTGGCTGCTATAGCTCCCCTTGCCCGTGGAAAAGCAAACTGGTTCTTAGTCAGTTTGCGTGTGAACCAGCTCAGGACCATCCCCAGGTGCACGTGGGTGCTGGTTCTGTGGAAGCTGGGGTAATAGTGTCTGTGGGTTTGACCTCGGCCCTTTGCTGCATGTCGTCCCCCTCTCTCTCTCCTCCCGACACTTCCTCTCTCTCTTTTCAGGTGTCCTCTCTAATTCAGTAAATATTTGAGTCGCACTTCTGTTGCTGATGCCGGTTTTGATGTGGTTTGACATCCTTACTCCAGGTGTATCTGAGAAGATTTAAGTGTTTCTACCTGTTCAGGTGTGTGACCCTCTCTCTCTCTGTTTGTCAGATGTTGGTCGTCTCGTCCACTGAGCCGCGGACTCTGAGGAACTGTGACCCCCCTAACATACAGAGACAAACCTCCGATCAGAGCAGACCCGTGGGACGCACCGTTCCCCCCAGACCCATCTTCAGACCAACACCTTTAGCAGGTACAGAGCTCGCCATCCATCGAGGTGTGAAGGAGACGCCTGGTCCACACTGACAGGGCAGCCAATCAGACCAGACGTTAATCATTGAGCTGCAAATCATGCAAAACATCTCGACTGGTTTAAACAAGTTTAATTTTTATGTTTTCTCGTTGTCTACATTTTTGTCTCTTCTTTGTGGAGGTTTAAACATTTTTATGTCTCGTTGTTTTTCGATTTCTTCTGCTCTATGATAAAGTCATAACAGTGTAATATCCCCCCCAGGTGTTTTTTCCCCTGCCCCCACTCTCCTGGTCCTGAAGACCCCAGCCCCCACCATGGGCCCCGCAAGGAGACTCCCAGCTCCCTCAAAAGTGCTTCTAGTCCCTCTACTCCAGGGAGAGCCATCTACAAAAACTGGAGCCTCTGCTGCCCCCTCCTGTCAGACAGCCGCTACTGCATCCCCCCAGCCTGCCTCCAAGACCCCCGTCACCCCGGTTACCCCGGTTACCGCACCTGTCACACCCAGTTCTGAATCTGCAGCCGGGGGAACGATTACTCAGAAACCCTCAGAGCAACAGATCTCCAGTCCCCCCTCCTCTGCCCCCAGTCCTGCTGCCTCACCCTCTATCAGCTCCCTCATTTCAACACTGGCTACCAAGCCCACTCCGCCCCCTCCCTCAAGCCCAGCAGCTGCCCTCCCTGCCGGGTTAGGTCGAAGCTGCATGTTGAAGGAGGACAGTCCCAGGATTATTGGGGTGAAATGTGTGGTGGACTTTGAGCGGCTCTACAGATACCTGAGTGTGATCCTGAAGCCCGACGAGGAGTGTCACCTGACCCCCATGGGTGAGTCACAGACCCCACCCTCATTGTCCTTTATTGTCTTTAATCCAGGGCCTGCGGCTGCTGCTGCTCTACCCTGATTAAAGGACGTTTGAGGACCTGAGTGTGCCCTAAGTCTCACCCCAGTCTCCCAGAATCCAACATTTTAATTCAAACTATAACTCAGCAGACTCTCGGGGAGGATCCAAAGGATGTCCTGAAGCACATGATTCACTTAAGGCAAATTTAATTGGTGCAAAGGACGACTGTTTGGACAGACTGCGTCCTCCTCGGAGACAAACCCTGACCTGACTCTGAGGATAAATAATCACATGATATGTTTTTGTGTCCTCCAGAGGGTGCTATCATGCTGGATCTGCTGATGTCTCTGCCCGAGGAGCTTCCACAGCTTGACTGCAAAGAGCTGCAGAAACACCTGAAACAGGTAAATCTTAGAGACAGAGTTGTTAAAGCTGCTGACGTCTTTAGGAAACACAGAAGTTCTAAACGTGTTGACTCGACCTGATGAGTAATTATTTAAAAAAAAGACATGCTGAGTGAAAACATTTAGTCCAAACCAGACGAGTCTCCACAGATGTGCAGAATCTGAGCATCATGTTAATGGATCATGATGTAGACATACTGTCAAACATCACTTCCTGCTCGCCAGCATATCACTTCAGGTGAAAACAAGGTAGCAACTCGCTGCTCTTCTTCTTGGTGTCTGCAGGTGTATCAGAGCCTCTCCTCCTCCGCTGACTCCATGACGGCCAGAGACGTGCTCAAAGACCTGCAGGGCCAACTCAGTACTCCGACCGAGTCTCCAGCTGCTCCAGAGAGGGACGAATCCGACGCTCAGCAGAACCTCACTGATGCACACAGTGATGGGGTCGCACCGCAGCCACAGGACGCTGAGAGCCAATCATCTGAGAGCAGCAACGCCACATCACAGCAGGACGCGGACGTTCCTGGGGTCTGCCCCCCTCTCAACCCTTTCATGGTGCCTGTGAAACTTTTAAAGTGCAGAAAAGTTCCACTTCAAACTGCGTCAACGTGAAAGATTTTTTATTTACGTTTATTGATAAAACATTTCTGACCACCCATCAGCACGGACGAGTTTCAGACCAGAACAGAAGAACCAAACATTGGTCAGATTCATCCTGGTCTTCTTTACTGATTTTACTACCTCTTCAGTGTAAATAAGTCTCAGAGCTCCTCAAAACATGCGTGTGAAGTTTCTTGTTATTAATCCACTCTGATCCTGTATTTGATCATGTTTATAAACCCCTCTATTTCAGCCCTGCTCAGAACAGGCTGTTTCTGTGTCTGTACCTTTAAATATGTAAATGAGCTGTGTCTGACCACGCCCCCTCTCTAGAAGGGCTCGGGTGTGTCAGGCTTTCTAGCTCTATGTCTTATTGTTTACAGGGAGAAGGCACACTCAGAGGGCAGAACAAACACCTAGCTGTGGGAGTGTCACCCACCTGGGGAGGGGTTACTGCCCTCTGTGATGTCATGAAGGGAAAATCTCCAAACGGCCTGTTTGAGCACACATTTTCTGAAAAGTGGAGCAGGCAAAAGACGGAGAGGATGGACTTTTCTCATTGGGGGGTTTGTAGACAGACCAGAGACACATATTAGTGTTAGAGAAACATGGAGAAGAGGATGTTATAACATGTGACCTTTAAAACTGGAACGGTGAAGCTGCTGAGTAATCAGGATGTGTAAAAATGTTTCTGCAGGTTTATTGAACTTTAGTTTCTATAAATTAATTTATTTCTGTTTCACGTCTGTAAAATTGAACCCCAGATCACTCTGATGTTGTGTTGTTTTTGGAGGTTGCTGGACGGCTCAAACCAGAGGATTAAAAGTTTGGTCGGATTGGTCGTCTCATTTACTGAATGTGTTCATCAGAGAATTCCTCGTTTCTGTCAGGTTATTTTTCTGTCACTTTCAGTCGGCTCATTCTTTCAGATGAAACTGAACTGAGAAGGTTGAGTTGAATTCATTAAAGAAAATGTAAAAGACGACGCCTTGTTTTCATTATTGATGAATCTGCAGATTGTTTCTTGATCGAGTTTTGGATCAGAGGTTCTAGATTACATCTGTGTTGAGTAGAGCTGTGCGGTTTGTGTCCAGAGAGTCTCAGATGATCCAGACGAGGTTTTCACACATCGTGCAGAGTTCAGCAGCAGCTCATGGTGAGTGAATGTGTTCGTAACAATCACTATAAAGAACCAGAGAAGTGAAATGACACGTTACAGGAGTGTGTGCTTAAATGGCATCATAAAAGAACTTTTAAGGCTCTGGTGGGTCAGAGAGGAGAATATCCCCCACCCACCCACTACACAGTGCAGATCAGACAGGAACACATTAAGTGAAAGACTCATCCTCCCATGATGCACCACAGAACGCCACAGGAGGTCATCAAACTCTTTAACTCCTCCCTTTGAGAGTAAAACACTTATAGCTGCTTTCACACCTTGAGAAAACTCCTGAAGTATTCGTCTTCTAGTTGATCGACTGACGAAAATTTTAAAAGTGATTATATTTAAAAATTCCTGAAAACCTCCTGAAGTGTTGGTGGTGAGCGTCACGTGTGAACACAAACAGCTGAATGTTTCTCTCTTCACCTGGAGTTTCTCCTCCAGCCTCCTTGTATTTATTCTGCAGAAAGTCAGAGTGAGCTGATGTGAGAACGCAGCAGGATATAATCAGGAGAATTCACCTGGAGCGAGTGGGAGGGGGTGGTGACGTTTATTCCCTGTGATCGCTGCACGACCATAGACTGTCTGCACGCCACCTCTACCATCTCCGTGCTCTAATGAACCTGCTGCATTATGTTTCCTGTTCTGCAGTATGTTCTTCTCCACTCTTTAGTTCAGATTGTGATTCTGTTCAACTACATGTAGCATTGATAGTCACAGAGATAGTCTCCTGCTGTGAGGTGCATGTGTGAACAACCAGATCAGGAGAATATCTGCAGCAGTCCTCCTGAAGTTATCTGGATATTTTCAGAATTGCAGATGTTAAAACAGCTTTAGTTCGTCTCTGGACTTCTTACTCGTAAAAAGAAATCAGTTCAGTCTGGCTGTGAACAGGTCAATCATTTCTCTCGTGTGCAGTCTTTAAATATTGTTCATATATTCAGTTCCCTGAGCTCGTACACAGCTTATTGTCTTAGTTCTGCTTATTCTACTTTTATATTTCTATATTATGTTTCTATATATTTCTATATTGTGTTTCTATACCCCCCCTCCCCCCCAGGATTAATAAAGTATTTCTGATAGTTTACTGAAATATAAGAGTAAACCAAACGGTTGCACAAACAATCAAAAGGCTGTGGGAGTTCAGAGGGAGCACTCGGCTGTGTTTGTGCGTTATATTTTTTTGACAGCTTTAAGATGTTTGTCTTGTAAACTTTTTCATCTCAGCTCATGCTGGTTGTGTAACGCAAAGATCAAAGGACAGCGTCATCATCATCCTGCTGGGTGACAGGTCAGAGGGCGGTCCGAACACTTAAGCTACAACATGCAAAGGTTGTGGCTGTCCAGAGAGAGAGAGAGAGGACGAAGCCACTCAGGTGAAGCCAGTGAGCAATCACAGGAAGGTGGGCGGGGTTTCCAAGTAACCAGCAAGCAAGCCATGATCGACCATCAGAGGGAGCCAAAAGCTCTAAAACAGAAAAAGTACCAGGAAAACACACATGGCCAGGGCCGTCACCCCTCCCCCATAAACAGAGACACACCTGTGTCGTAAACATCAGACTACTGCTCGAGAAAGAGCGTCTGCCATCACATTCTCTCGACCAATGATGTGACAAATAATCAAATCAACCTTTGATCGCTGTTCTGCATGCTAGACAGAAAAGCTAGAGGGCTATGGTCAGTGAATACCGTGACTGGTGTTGACTCTAGACTGTAAATACAAATGTTTGAAGCCTGAGTGACGTCACCCGTCTGTTCCTGCAGGGGGCGCTGGGCGTACAGTGTGTGTCAATCGAGTCATGAGTTAGTCAGACCTATTTGGTTTTTTCAACCAGGCTGTAAACATGTTAATCTCTGCTGTAAAAACAGGCTTTTTAGAATAGGTGTGTATGTGACTATAATAGATTTTATGAGGTCCAACATTTACAACACAAGAGGTGACATATTTAACCACTTCCTTAAGGTCCTCTAAGATTACATTATTGGCTTTGATAAAATCAGTTTGTTCATGTGGACACACGCAGTCATAACGATTAAAACAAAGTTAAAGAATAACCTGAATGCTGTGATTACAGAAAGCTCAAAGATAAAGAGAGGAGCAGCAGTAGGATGTGTCACGTCATCAATTACTCTGTGATGTGGTTGCTTCTCGACCTCTTTCAGAAAGGTGGTGTGTGCAGCGTGTGATGGCTGCAGCCGGCGCCAACATGGCGTTCATGTGTTTGTTGCACAGAGTTCCTTTTGTCAGCCTCATAGAGACCCCGTCACCTCCTCATGTTCTCCTCTCATGTCGTCAGTCTGTGAAACCTACAGAGCAGCTTTAATGATCTGATTTATCTGATACTGACGTTAAAAACATCTGATACTGACGTTAAAAACACAGACTTTATTAAAGGCCATGAATAAATATTTTTGAATTTCTTAGATTCATGAATGACATAAAGAAGAATGGATAAAAAGGCGAGGAGGCTTGTGCTCAGCTGTAAGTCAAAATGAATCCATGTAAATAAACTTTGATCCCTTTCACTTCACAAACTGTTTGCCCAATACCTCTCAGGATGGCGTGTTTATCAGAAAGCGGGTCTTTAATTGACGTGCAGAAATAAAAACATCTTTGTAAACAGATGATGCTTTTCAAACCTGCACAACACTCCTGAAAATAATTTTTCAACCCAACGTTACCCCGATACCCCGGGCACTGAGAGGTTTCTGTGAGGAACTTCCCATGCCTGGTTTTGCTGATTCATGGTCAATTCGTCACATACGTTTGCCAGTTCTGGCGTGTTTGTGTGACGACAATCAATTTCTACAGAGGTGAACCACCGTCTCTGGTATGACTAACTTCAGTTCCTGATTGGACGCTTTATGAATTGCCAGTGGAAAATTTTGCGTAACTGCAAAAATAAAGTCGTGGCTTCCGTTTCTGGTGAAACAAAACTCAACCCTTCCTGGTTCTAACGCATAGTAAGACCCCTCTGTAAATATTAAGGGGGCGTGTCTTCTGTGAGTTCTTTCCCAATAAACAAAACTTCAGCTCTGTGAGTTATTACACATCAGAGGTGATAAGTTACACCTGGAGCTTTTGTGGGATCTAGATAAACAATGCCCTTTGACCAGCAATAACTGGACGGATACTTCAACTGTGGAGAGTTTATTTTTGGACTGTTTGCTTTGGCTGCCTGAAACGCCCCATCGCCTCCTCGCTCTACCACCGCAACAGAAATACAAGTCTTAGGCACATATACAGATATGGGTTAGGTGGTTAATATATATATCAATACATGTGTTTTTTATAACCATTAGTTGCAGATAAACTCCTGCACACTGTCTTTATTGTACAAAAAAGTTGATGTTTTTGTGTAATTTAGACGGTGCTCTCTCTCTTCCTCTTTAGGTTAAAAATATGAGATTTTTTGTTAAAGCTTTGTTTCTTTTTGATGCGATCGGTCATTAAAATCACAGAGATCGTGTTGAAAAGTATCAAAGTTTCAAAATGCTTGACCTCCTAATCATCTCTCCAGAAGCTCAAAAACATCTGTTCTTTAAAAATAAAAATAATTAAGAAATAAAAAATGTTTTTAAACTGCAAAGTCCAGATATTTGAAGGCTATTAAACTGAAACATAATCAGCTTCAATAAATATCCATGTAATTGCCCCTTTCTGCATTCATACAATAACATAGTCATTCATGATTTGTCCGGCTCAATACCGCACAATACAGCCAATCAGAGCAGACGATACTGGTCTGTTAAATGCCTCACTTTTCTTTTTAAGGCTGGATGCCAAATTCCCAGCTTTATGAAATTAAAACAAGGCGGCTGTGACTCTGTGGTAGAGTCTGTCGTCTCTTAACCGTTGTGTCCGATGTGTCGTGGACAAGACACTTAACCCCAAGTTGCTCCCACTGCTTCGGCTGCAGCGTGTGAATGGATGAGTTAATACTGGTGTATTCTTTACACAGCAGCCTCTACCATCAGTGTGTGAATGTGTAGGTTTGACCTGCGGTGTAAAAGAGCTTTGAGAAGTCAGAAGACTAAAAAAGAAATAAACAAGCTCAAGTCCATTTACCGTAACTGTTTATTGTTTATTGTTATCGGTGAGAACAGTGAAAGAAAACAGCCTGATATTGGACACTTTTTAAGGAGAGATCTGAGCCTGCTTCCTTTCACGATGTATTTGCAGCCGTGATATTCATGTTTTTACTGATACTGGTGTTAACACGTTCATTTTAAGGTTCATTTGCCTCAAACAGCATCCTTACCTCGTGCAAACTGCAGTTCTTCTAAGAAATATTACAAAGTTGTGGTCATGAAACATGTAGGTTTCATGAATCCAAAATCACAGACCTTTAGTCGGTACCTTCAAAGGTCTCCAGCACCTCTTTGTTATAATTATATTATATAGAGCAACCAAACGAGTCCAGAGTAGTTTAAAACTGAAACATTCAACTTAAAGTAAACAGGTGCCACATGAAGATGATTGGTAATTGTATGTATTTCCTTAAAGTAAAATATTTCAGGTGAGATTTATTTCCAAAGTCTTTCATTTCATTAACACATTTGTTGACCTCTCGCTTCATTCTGGGTGTTGTCGTCTTTAACATCCTCAGCAGTGACGCAAACTGATGCTAATCACTACATGGTTAAAGGACTATAAAACAGACGAAGGGACACACACACCCACACACACACACACACCCACACACACACACACACACACACACACACACACACACACAGGAAAGGTGTGTGAGTGGAATAAAATTCAGTCAAGGTCAAATGTTTAATACCACACTGCGTGTTCTGAAGAAATCTTATCTGTGATGCGTCCTGTCCAGTGTAGCAGTAAATCAAAACTTAACGTGTTCAAAACTTATATTTATTTATTTACGTATTTGTTAAATGTTCTGACAATTTGGACTCATTGAGCACTGACACACACACCAGGGAGGTTTCAGCTGCTGGAATGTGATCGGGTGATGGCGCTTTCTTCAACTTTTGTGATTATTTTCTTTGCACTCATCTGCTCTTCCTCTGCTGGCAGAACTGCTTACGGTAAGATAATATATAAGACAATATATTTAAAAAAGACCTCCCCTTTCATTGAGTTCATTGTAGTAAAAAGTATTCATTAAATATTTCATTAATCCTGGAGGGAAACTGCAGTGTTGGAGTGTTAAATCGGCCAAATCACATAAATCATATAAAGCACATGTGAGGTAAGAAATACAAATAATTACAAACTAAAACTATAACTTGAAGTATATGAGTAAATATTCCCAATTTAATAATAATTTAGATATTTCCAGATTTCCATAACTCTTGGACAGGGCAAAGATACAAAAACACAAGTGCTAAATCTTGTTGTGGTCATCTTACATGTGGTCATATCCAGGATTTTATAAATACTCAGGTCGTCAGGTGGTTAAGGTGGTGTTAATGTTGCCTGTTAAAATATTTAAGATTCATTCAGTTTTTTAAAAATTCTACATTGATTTAAATACTTTTTGTCGTTGAGTGTCATAACATGATGATTTAAAAACTTTGTACTAAGATTGCTTTCAAGTCAGTTGGTCGTATTGAGTTCTTTAAATGTTTTATTTGTTTTTCTGATTCTTAGAATAGGGCTTCATGACTTAAAATGATTGGGATCTCATTAAAAACTTTCAAATGCATGTTTAACTCTGAGATTCAACATGGAAACTCCAAGTCAATTCTGAAAATTCCCAAGAAAAGGGCATTACCTTTTACTTACAATCAATAACTTGCTTAGAAACCTTGTTCCTTTGTCAACTAAAGCTCCTGTGCTAGCGACATAACCTCGATCAATCCCCTAGTTCTCTGATTTTCCAGTCTTGACACCAACAAGCTAACTAGCTTACTGAAAGAATTCATCTAGAGAACCAAAAATAATTCCATGAAAGAATATGAATAAAATGGATTGCAATTTTGTTAACAATAAGTGAACAAGTGGGACATTTTTTTATTTTGGGGCAATAAGCAGTGAGTTCTATCTACAGACCAAAGAGCCTACCAAGTTCACGATTGCATACGTTTAAAGTATCTTCTGAAGAGCTTGTCTACCGTAAAATGACATGATTCCATTTTGGTAAAAATGTAAATTGAAAATTTAAGCACGTAAAGAGGATGTCAACAAAAGATTACGATTCGGATTCAAAATCTTTATTTTCTCACAAGGAGAAATGTGTTTTGCAACAGGACCACAGAGAAGACTAAAAAAATAAATAATTTAAGTTAATCCAACAAAAAAAATGGTTTAAAACTTTTGTGAGACAAACAGGACTAGATAAACTCACCATATTCAAACTTTTTCTACAACAGCGCTTAAGAGTGGGCCAACTGATGGCAATCCCACATCTCAGAAACATGAGAAAAATGAGGTGATGAATGAGTTTTCAAGTGGGACAACTGAAGGCACCCTATATATTGATCAGCCTGGCACAACTGAGGCAAAAAGTGGACAAACAGAGGGCACGCCCACAACTGATCAGCCTGGTACAACTGATGCAACAAGTGGACAAACAGAGGGCATGCCCACAACTGATCAGCCTGGTACAACTGAGGCAACAAGTGGACCTACTGAGGGCACACCCACAACTGATCAGCTTGCCACAACAGATGCAACAAGGGGACCAACTGAGGGCACGCCCACAACTGATAAGCCTGTCACAACTGAGGCAACGAGTGGACCTTCTGAGGGCAAACCCACAACTGATCAGCCTGCCACAACAGATGCAACAAGGGGACCAACTGAGGGCACACCCACAACTGATCAGCCTGGTACAACTGAGGAAACAAGTGGACCTACTGAGGTCACACCCACAACTGATCAGCCTGGTACAACTGAGGCAACAAGGGGACCTACTGAGGGCACACCCACAACTGATCAGCCTGGTACAACTGAGGAAACAAGTGGACAAACAGAGGGCACCCCCACAACTGATGCAACAAGTGGACAAACAGAGGGCACCCCCACAACTGATCAGCCTGGTACAACTGAAGCAACAACTGTACAGACAGAGGGCACCCCCACAACTGATCAGCCTGGTACAACTGATGCAACAAATGGACAAACAGAGGGCACCCCCACAACTGATCAGCCTGTCACAACTGATGCAACAAGTGGACAAACAGAGGGTACCCCCACAACTGATCAGCCTGGTACAACTGAGGCAACAAGTGGACCTACTGAGGGCACACCCACAACTGATCAGCCTGGTACAACTGAGGCAACAAGTGGACCAACAAAGGACACCCCTACAACTGATCAGCCTGGTACAACTGATGCAACAAATGGACAAACAGAGGGCACCCCCACAACTGATCAGCCTGGTACAACTGAGGCAACAAGTGGACCTACTGAGGGCACCCCCACAACTGATCAGCCTGGTACAACTGAGGCAACAACTGGACCTACTGAGGGCACCCCCACAACTGATAAGCCTGGTACAACTGAGGCAACAAGTGGACCTACTGAGGGCACCCCCACAACTGATCAGCCTGGTACAACTGAAGCAACAACTGTACAAACAGAGGGCACCCCCACAACTGATCAGCCTGGTACAACTGATGCAACGAGTGGACAAACAGAGGGCACCCCCACAACTGATCAGCCTGGTACAACTGAGGCAACAAGTGGACCTACTGAGGGCACTCCCACAACTGATCAGCCTGGTACAACTGAAGCAACAAGTGGACCTACTGAGGGCACCCCCACAAGTGATCAGCCTGGTACAACTGATGCAACAACGGGACCAACTGAGGGAACTCCCACAACTGATCAGCCTGCCACAACAGATGCAACAAGGGGACCAACTGAGGGCACGCCCACAACTGATCAGCCTGCCACAACAGATGCAACGGGGGGACCAACTGAGGGCACTCCCACAACTGATAAGCCTGTCACAACTGAGGCAACGAGTGGACCTAATGAGGGCACACCCACAACTGATCAGCTTGGTACAACTGATGCAACAAGTGGACAAACAGAGGGCACCCCCACAACTGATCAGCCTGTCACAACTGATGCAAAAAGTGGACAAACAGAGGGCACCCCCACAACTGATCAGCCTGGTACAACTGAGGCAACAAGTGGACCTACTGAGGGCACACCCACAACTGATCAGCCTGTAACAACTGATGCAACAAGTGGACCAACAGAGGGCACCCCTACAACTGATCAGCCTGGTACAACTGATGCAACAAGTGGACCTACTGAGGGCACACCCACAACTGATCAGCCTGGTACAACTGAGGCAACAAGTGGATCTACTGAGGGCACCCCCACAACTGATCAGCCTGGTACAACTGAAGCAACAAGTGGACCTACTGAGGGCACCCCCACAAGTGATCAGCCTGGTACAACTGAGGCAACAAGTGGACCAACAGAGGGCACCCCCACCAGTGATCAGCCTGGTACAACTGAAGCAACAAGTGGACCTACTGAGGGCACCCCCACAACTGATCAGCCTGGTACAACTGAAGCAACAAGTGGACCTACTGAGGGCACTCCCACAACTGATCAGCCTGCCACAACAGATGCAACAAGTGGACAAACACAGGGCACCCCCACAACTGATCAGCCTGTCACAACTGATGTAACAAGTGGACCTACTGAGGGCACCCCCACAAATGATCAGCCTGGTACAACTGAAGCAACAAGTGGACCTACTGAGGGCACTCCCACAACTGATCAGCCTGCCACAACAGATGCAACGGGGGGACCAACTGAGGGCACACCCACAACTGATAAGCCTATCACAACTGAGGCAACGAGTGGACCTACTGAGGGCACACCCACAACTGATCAGCCTGGTACAACTGAGGCAACGAGTGAACAAACAGAGGGCACCCCCACAACTGATCAGCCTGGTACAACTGAGGCAACGAGTGGACCAACTGAGGGCACTCCCACGACTGATCAGCCTGTCACAACTGGGGCAACGAGTGGACCTACTGATGGAACACCTACGACTGATCAGCCTGTCACAACTGAGGCAACGAGTGGACCAACTGAGGGTACCCTCACAACTGATCAGCATGTCACAACGGAGGCAACGAGTGGACAAACTGAGGGCACGCCCACAACTGATCAGCCTGTCACAACTGAGGCAACGAGTGGACCAACTGAGGGCACCCCCACAACTGATCAGCCTGTCAAAACTGAGGCAACGAGTGGACCTACTGAGGGCACCCCCACAACTGATCAGCCTGTCACAACCGAGGCAACGAGTGGACAAACTGAGGGCACGCCCACAACTGATCAGCCTGTCACAACCGAGGCAACGAGTGGACCAACTGAGGGCACCCCCACAACTGATCAGCCTATCACTACCGAGGCAACAAGTGGACCAACTGAGGGCACCCCCACAACTGATCAGCCTGTCACAACCGAGGCAACAAGTGGACCAACTGAGGGCACTCCCACAACTGATCAGCCTTTCACAACCGAGGCAACAAGTGGACCAACAGAGGGAACTCCCACAACTGATCAGCCTGTCACAACCGAGGCAACAAGTGGACCTACTGAGGGCACTCCCACAACTGATCAGCCTGTCACAACCGAGGTAACAAGTGGACCTACTGAGGGCACTCCCACAACTGATCAGCCTGTCACAAACGAGGTAACAAGTGAACCTACTGAGGGCACTACCACAACTGATCAGCCTGTCACAACTGAGAAGACCAGTGGGCCAACTGAGGGCACTCCCACAACTGATCAGCCTGTCACAACTGAGAAGACCAGTGGGCCAACTGAGGGCACTCCCACAACTGATCAGCCTGGCACAACTGGGGCAACAAGTGGACCTACTGAGGGCACCCCCACAACTGATCAGCCTGTCACAACCGAGGCAACGAGTGGACCAACTGAGGGCACCCCCACAACTGATCAGCCTATCACTACCGAGGCAACAAGTGGACCAACTGAGGGCACTCCCACAACTGATCAAACTGTCACAACCGAGGCAACGAATGGACATACTGAGGGCACTCCCACAACTGATCAGCCTTTCACAACCGAGGCAACGAGTGGACCAACAGAGGGAACTCCCACAACTGATCAGCCTGTCACAACCGAGGCAACGAGTGGACCAACTGAGGGCACTCCCACAACTGATCAACCTGTCACAACCGAGGCAACAAGTGGACCAACAGAGGGAACTCCCACAACTGATCAGCCTGTCACAACCGAGGCAACAAGGGGACCAACTGAGGGCACTCCCACAACTGATCAGCCTGTCACAACCGAGGCAACAAGTGGACCAACAGAGGGAACTCCCACAACTGATCAGCCTGTCACAACCGAGGCAACAAGTGGACCAACTGAGGGCACTACCACAACTGATCAGCCTGTCACAACTGGGGCAACAAGTGGACCTACTGAGGGCACTCCCACAACTGATCAGCCTGTCACAACTGGGGCAAGAAGTGGACCTACTGAGGGCACTCCCACAACTGATCAGCCTGTCACAACTGAGAAGACCAGTGGGCCAACTGAGGGAACTCCCACAACTGATCAGCCTGGTACAACCGAGGCAACAAGTGGACCTACTGAGGGCACTCCCACAACTGATCAGCCTGTCACAACTGAGAAGACCAGTGGGCCAACTGAGGGCACTCCCACAACTGATCAGCTTGTCACAACTGGGGCAACAAGTGGACCTACTGAGGGCACGCCCACAACTGATCAGCCTGTCACAATTGAGGCAACGAGTGGACAAACTGAGGGCACGCCCACAACTGATCAGCCTGTCACAACCGAGGCAACGAGTGGACCAACTGAGGGCACCCCCACAACTGATCAGCCTATCACTACCGAGGCAACGAGTGGACCAACTGAGGGCACTCCCACAACTGATCAGCCTGTCACAACCGAGGCAACGAGTGGACCAACTGAGGGCACTCCCACAACTGATCAGCCTTTCACAACCGAGGCAACAAGTGGACCAACAGAGGGAACTCCCACAACTGATCAGCCTGTCACAACCGAGGCAACAAGTGGACCAACAGAGGGCACTCCCACAACTGATCAGCCTGTCACAACCGAGGCAACAAGTGGACCAACTGAGGGAACTCCCACAACAGATCAGCCTGTCACAACCGGGGCAACAAGTGGACCTACTGAGGGCACTCCCACAACTGATCAGCCTGTCACAACTGAGAAGACCAGTGGGCCAACAGAGGGCACTCCCACAACTGATCAGCCTGTCACAACTGGGGCAACAAGTGGACCTACTGAGGGCACTCCCACAACTGATCAGCCTGTCACAACTGGGGCAACAAGTGGACCAACTGAGGGCACTCCCACAACTGATCAGCCTGTCACAACTGGGGCAACAAGTGGACCAACTGAGGGCACCCCCACAACTGATCAGCCTATCACTACCGAGGCAACAAGTGGACCAACTGAGGGCACTCCCACAACTGATCAGCCTTTCACAACCGAGGCAATGAGTGGACCAACAGAGGGAACTCCCACAACTGATCAGCCTGTCACAACCGAGGCAACAAGTGGACCTACTGAGGGCACTCCCACAACTGATCAGCCTGTCACAACTGAGGCAACAAGTGGACCTACTGAGGGCACTCCCACAACTGATCAGCCTGTCACAACTGGGGCAACAAGTGGACCTACTGAGGGCACTCCCACAACTGATCAGCCTGTCACAACTGAGAAGACCAGTGGGCCAACTGAGGGCACTCCCACAACTGATCAGCCTGTCACAACTGAGAAGACCAGTGGGCCAACTGAGGGCACTCCCACAACTGATCAGCCTGTCACAACTGGGGCAACAAGTGGACCTACTGAGGGCACCCCCACAACTGATCAGCCTGTCACAACTGAGGCAACGAGTGGACAAACTGAGGGCACGCCCACAACTGATCAGCCTGTCACAACCGAGGCAACGAGTGGACCAACTGAGGGCACCCCCACAACTGATCAGCCTATCACTACCGAGGCAACGAGTGGACCAACTGAGGGCACTCCCACAACTGATCAGCCTGTCACAACCGAGGCAACGAGTGGACATACTGAGGGCACTCCCACAACTGATCAGCCTGTCACAACCGAGGCAACGAGTGGACCAACAGAGGGAACTCCCACAACTGATCAGCCTGTCACAACCGAGGCAACAAGTGGACCAACTGAGGGCACTCCCACAACTGATCAGCCTTTCACAACCGAGGCAACAAGTGGACCAACAGAGGGAACTCCCACAACTGATCAGCCTGTCACAACCGAGGCAACAAGGGGACCAACTGAGGGCACTCCCACAACTGATCAGCCTGTCACAACCGAGGCAACAAGTGGACCAACAGAGGGCACGCCCACAACTGATCAGCCTGTCACAACCGAGGCAACAAGTGGACCAACTGAGGGCACTCCCACAACTGATCAGCCTGTCACAACTGGGGCAACAAGTGGACCTACTGAGGGCACTCCCACAACTGATCAGCCTGTCACAACTGAGAAGACCAGTGGGCCAACTGAGGGAACTCCCACAACTGATCAGCCTGGTACAACCGAGGCAACAAGTGGACCTACTGAGGGCACTCCCACAACTGATCAGCCTGTCACAGCTGAGAAGACCAGTGGGCCAACTGAGGGCACTTCCACAACTGATCAGCCTGTCACAACTGGGGCAACAAGTGGACCTACTGAGGGCACCCCCACAACTGATCAGCCTGTCACAACTGAGGCAACGAGTGGACAAACTGAGGGCACGCCCACAACTGATCAGCCTGTCACAACCGAGGCAACGAGTGGACCAACTGAGGGCACCCCCACAACTGATCAGCCTATCACTACCGAGGCAACGAGTGGACCAACTGAGGGCACTCCCACAACTGATCAGCCTGTCACAACCGAGGCAACGAGTGGACCAACTGAGGGCACTCCCACAACTGATCAGCCTTTCACAACCGAGGCAACAAGTGGACCAACAGAGGGAACTCCCACAACTGATCAGCCTGTCACAACCGAGGCAACAAGTGGACCAACTGAGGGCACTCCCACAACTGATCAGCCTTTCACAACCGAGGCAACAAGTGGACCAACAGAGGGAACTCCCACAACTGATCAGCCTGTCACAACCGAGGCAACAAGGGGACCAACTGAGGGCACTCCCACAACTGATCAGCCTGTCACAACCGAGGCAACAAGTGGACCAACAGAGGGCACTCCCACAACTGATCAGCCTGTCACAACCGAGGCAACAAGTGGACCAACTGAGGGCACTCCCACAACTGATCAGCCTGTCACAACCGGGGCAACAAGTGGACCAACTGAGGGCACTCCCACAACTGATCAGCCTGTCACAACCGAGGCAACAAGTGGACCAACAGAGGGCACTCCCACAACTGATCAGCCTGTCACAACCGAGGCAACAAGTGGACCAACTGAGGGCACTCCCACAACTGATCAGCCTGTCACAACTGGGGCAACAAGTGGACCTACTGAGGGCACTCCCACAACTGATCAGCCTGTCACAACCGAGGCAACAAGTGGACCAACTGAGGGCACTGCCACAACTGATCAGCCTGTCACAACTGGGGCAACAAGAGGACCTACTGAGGGCACTCCCACAACTGATCAGCCTGTCACAACTGGGGCAACAAGTGGACCTACTGAGGGCACTCCCACAACTGATCAGCCTGTCACAACTGAGAAGACAAGTGGGCCAACTGAGGGAACTCCCACAACTAATCAGCCTGGTACAACCGAGGCAACAAGTGGACCTACTGAGGGCACTCCCACAACTGATCAGCCTGTCACAACTGAGAAGACCAGTGGGCCAACTGAGGGCACTCCCACAACTGATCAGCTTGTCACAACTGGGGCAACAAGTGGACCTACTGAGGGCACACCCACAACTGATCAGCCTGTCACAACTGAGGCAACGAGTGGACCAACTGAGGGCACGCCCACAACTGATCAGCCTGTCACAACCGAGGCAACGAGTGGACCAACTGAGGGCACCCCCACAACTGATCAGCCTATCACTACCGAGGCAACGAGTGGACCAACTGAGGGCACTCCCACAACTGATCAGCCTGTCACAACCGAGGCAACGAGTGGACCAACTGAGGGCACTCCCACAACTGATCAGCCTTTCACAACCGAGGCAACAAGTGGACCAACAGAGGGAACTCCCACAACTGATCAGCCTGACACAACCGAGGCAACAAGTGGACCAACAGAGGGCACTCCCACAACTGATCAGCCTGTCACAACCGAGGCAACAAGTGGACCAACTGAGGGCACTCCCACAACTGATCAGCCTGTCACAACCGGGGCAACAAGTGGACCTACTGAGGGCACTCCCACAACTGATCAGCCTGTCACAACTGAGAAGACCAGTGGGCCAACAGAGGGCACTCCCACAACTGATCAGCCTGTCACAACTGGGGCAACAAGTGGACCTACTGAGGGCAATCCCACAACTGATCAGCCTGTCACAACTGGGGCAACAAGTGGACCTACTGAGGGCACTCCCACAACTGATCAGCCTGTCACAACTGAGAAGACCAGTGGGCCAACTGAGGGCACTCCCACAACTGATCAGCCTGTCACAACTGGGGCAACAAGTGGACCAACTGAGGGCACCCCCACAACTGATCAGCCTATCACTACCGAGGCAACAAGTGGACCAACTGAGGGCACTCCCACAACTGATCAGCCTTTCACAACCGAGGCAATGAGTGGACCAACAGAGGGAACTCCCACAACTGATCAGCCTGTCACAACCGAGGCAACAAGTGGACCTACTGAGGGCACTCCCACAACTGATCAGCCTGTCACAACTGAGGCAACAAGTGGACCTACTGAGGGCACTCCCACAACTGATCAGCCTGTCACAACTGGGGCAACAAGTGGACCTACTGAGGGCACTCCCACAACTGATCAGCCTGTCACAACTGAGAAGACCAGTGGGCCAACTGAGGGCACTCCCACAACTGATCAGCCTGTCACAACTGAGAAGACCAGTGGGCCAACTGAGGGCACTCCCACAACTGATCAGCCTGTCACAACTGGGGCAACAAGTGGACCTACTGAGGGCACCCCCACAACTGATCAGCCTGTCACAACTGAGGCTACGAGTGGACAAACTGAGGGCACGCCCACAACTGATCAGCCTGTCACAACCGAGGCAACGAGTGGACCAACTGAGGGCACCCCCACAACTGATCAGCCTATCACTACCGAGGCAACGAGTGGACCAACTGAGGGCACTCCCACAACTGATCAGCCTGTCACAACCGAGGCAACGAGTGGACATACTGAGGGCACTCCCACAACTGATCAGCCTGTCACAACCGAGGCAACGAGTGGACCAACAGAGGGAACTCCCACAACTGATCAGCCTGTCACAACCGAGGCAACAAGTGGACCAACTGAGGGCACTCCCACAACTGATCAGCCTTTCACAACCGAGGCAACAAGTGGACCAACAGAGGGAACTCCCACAACTGATCAGCCTGTCACAACCGAGGCAACAAGGGGACCAACTGAGGGCACTCCCACAACTGATCAGCCTGTCACAACCGAGGCAACAAGTGGACCAACAGAGGGCACGCCCACAACTGATCAGCCTGTCACAACCGAGGCAACAAGTGGACCAACTGAGGGCACTCCCACAACTGATCAGCCTGTCACAACTGGGGCAACAAGTGGACCTACTGAGGGCACTCCCACAACTGATCAGCCTGTCACAACTGGGGCAACAAGTGGACCTACTGAGGGCACTCCCACAACTGATCAGCCTGTCACAACTGAGAAGACCACTGGGCCAACTGAGGGAACTCCCACAACTGATCAGCCTGGTACAACCGAGGCAACAAGTGGACCTACTGAGGGCACTCCCACAACTGATCAGCCTGTCACAACTGAGAAGACCAGTGGGCCAACTGAGGGCACTTCCACAACTGATCAGCCTGTCACAACTGGGGCAACAAGTGGACCTACTGAGGGCACCCCCACAACTGATCAGCCTGTCACAACTGAGGCAACGAGTGGACAAACTGAGGGCACGCCCACAACTGATCAGCCTGTCACAACCGAGGCAACGAGTGGACCAACTGAGGGCACCCCCACAACTGATCAGCCTATCACTACCGAGGCAACGAGTGGACCAACTGAGGGCACTCCCACAACTGATCAGCCTGTCACAACCGAGGCAACGAGTGGACCAACTGAGGGCACTCCCACAACTGATCAGCCTTTCACAACCGAGGCAACAAGTGGACCAACAGAGGGAACTCCCACAACTGATCAGCCTGTCACAACCGAGTCAACAAGTGGACCAACTGAGGGCACTCCCAAAACTGATCAGCCTTTCACAACCGAGGCAACAAGTGGACCAACAGAGGGAACTCCCACAACTGATCAGCCTGTCACAACCGAGGCAACAAGGGGACCAACTGAGGGCACTCCCACAACTGATCAGCCTGTCACAACCGAGGCAACAAGTGGACCAACTGAGGGCACTCCCACAACTGATCAGCCTGTCACAACTGGGGCAACAAGTGGACCTACTGAGGGCACTCCCACAACTGATCAGCCTTTCACAACCGAGGCAACAAGTGGACCTACTGAGGGCACTCCCACAACTGATCAGCCTGTCACAACCGAGGCAACAAGTGGACCAACAGAGGGCACTCCCACAACTGATCAGCCTGTCACAACCGAGGCAACAAGTGGACCAACTGAGGGCACTCCCACAACTGATCAGCCTGTCACAACCGGGGCAACAAGTGGACCTACTGAGGGCACTCCCACAACTGATCAGCCTGTCACAACTGAGAAGACCAGTGGGCCAACTGAGGGAACTCCCACAACTGATCAGCCTGGTACAACCGAGGCAACAAGTGGACCAACTGAGGGCACTCCCACAACTGATCAGCCTGTCACAACTGGGGCAACAAGTGGACCTACTGAGGGCACTCCCACAACTGATCAGCCTGTCACAACTGGGGCAACAAGTGGACCTACTGAGGGCACTCCCACAACTGATCAGCCTGTCACAACTGGGGCAACAAGTGGACCTACTGAGGGCACTCCCACAACTGATCAGCCTGTCACAACTGAGAAGACCAGTGGGCCAACTGAGGGAACTCCCACAACTGATCAGCCTGGTACAACTGGTCAGCCTGTCACAACGGGGGCAACAAGTGGACCTACTGAGGGCACTCCCACAACTGATCAGCCTGTCACAACTGGGGCAACAAGTGGACCTACTGAGGGCACTCCCACAACTGATCAGCCTGTCACAACTGAGAAGACCAGTGGGCCAACTGAGGGAACTCCCACAACTGATCAGCCTGGTACAACTGAGGCAACGAGTGGACCAACTGAGGGCACGCCCATAACTGATCAGCCTGTCACCACTGAGGCAACGAGTGGACCAACTGAGGGCACGCCCACAACTGGTAAGCCTAGCACAACTGAGGCAACGAGTGGACCTACTGAGGGTACCCCCACAACTGATCAGCATGTCACAACTGAGGCAACGAGTGGACAAACTGAGGGCACGCCCACAACTGATCAGCCTGTCACAACCGAGGCAACGAGTGGACCAACTGAGGGCACCCCCACAACTGATCAGCCTGTCACTACCGAGGCAACGAGTGGACCAACTGAGGGCACACCCACAACTGATCAGCCTGTCACAACTGAGGCAACGAGTGGACCTACTGAGGGCACTCCCACAACTGATCAGCCTGTCACAACTGAGGCAACGAGTGGACCAACTGAGGGCACTCCCACAACTGATCAGCCTGTCACAACTGGGGCTACGAGTGGACCTACTGAGGGCACTCCCACAACTGATCAGCCTGTCACAACTGAGGCAACAAGTGGACAAACAGAGGGCACTCCCACAACTGATCAGCCTGTCACAACTGAGAAGACCAGTGGGCCAACTGAGGGAACTCCCACAACTGATCAGCCTGTCACCACTGAGGCAACAAGTGGACCAACTGAGGGCACGCCCACAACTGATAAGCCTGGCACAACTGAGGCAACGAGTGGACCAACTGAGGGCACCCCCACAACTGATCAGCCTGTCACCACTGAGGCAACGAGTGGACCAACTGAGGGCACGCCCACAACTGATCAGTCTGTCACAACTGAGGCAACAAGTGGACAAACAGAGGGCACTCCCACAACTGATCAGCCTGTCACCACTGAGAAGACCAGTGGGCCAACTGAGGGCACACCCACAAGTGATCTGCCTGGCGCAACTGATCAGCCTGGCAAAACTGAGGTAACAAGTGGACCAACTGAGGGCACGCCAACAACTGATTTGCCTGGCACAACTGAGGCAACAAGTGGACCTACTGAGGGCACTCCCATAACTGATAAGCCTGGTACAACTGAGGTTACAACTGTACCTTCAACTACACCACCTATCACTCCAACAATTCAACCAACTACCCAATCCACTACTCGTAAGCCTTTAATTTGCAAAAACGGAGGAACTGACAATGGTTACAACTGCTCATGTCTCATTGGATTTATTGGACCTGTCTGTGAAGATGTTGAAGTTGCTGTTGAGCCAGGTAAATTAAATAACTATAGTAAGACAACATTATTTTAACTTTATTCTTCACTGATATTTAATGAAATATTTCTATGTCCATACAGATACAATCAACAGAACAGTTGTGGTTAATATAGACATCAATGAGGAATATATTGATGAATATGAGGATGAGGAATCACAGGAATACAAAGAATTTGTTGGAAACTTCACCAGCCAGGTGAGATACATGGCTACAGAGTATTAGTCTGAAGAAGCACAAACAATAACAGGACATCCGTCCATTTAAAGAGAAATAAAAGATTATTCTCCAAAGAGATGTCTAATTGGATTTAACCTAAATGTTTTATTTATATCACTGTGTATTTTCTTCTTGTATTAAATAAAAGGAAAACACAATTATATGACCTAAACTAATATCATGAAGATATTGATATTTTATTATGTCACTATTTTCAGATGGAGGAATATTACAAAACAAGGATAGAAAATGTTAAAGAAGTGGTGGTCATAAGTGTCAGGTGATGTACTTTTCATTTTTTATAATCAATTTTAAAACTGTTTTTAAAACAACTGGTTTTGGTGGCAAATCTTCTTCTCCTTAAGATTGTTTCTCTTGTTCCTTTATAGCCCAGGAAGCCCATTGGGCAGATTATCAACCAACATTGTGGAAGAGGTGAATAATTTAAAAAAATATTGCCAATAGTTCAGAGAAAAGATCAAATAAAATGTAACTGGGTTTTTTTCATACCATTTCAGATACAATTAAGGGCTGAAGGCACAGATCTCACACCAACAAGAGTCGGGTAAGTAGAGAATGAAATGTCCAATGACATAAAGATGTACTGGACTGTATTATGGCTGTATCACAAGTTGACTTTGAAGTTTTTACATCACTCAGGGCATTTGATCTCAATTACCACGCTTGTCTTATCTGGAAAATTTGTGTCTGCTTTATCAATAGGTGTCAGCTTTTACAGATACTGTATATGTATTATCAAATGAGACAACAAATCCAGCTGTACTGCTTATTCTACCAGCGGTGTCAACAGTTACATTTAACTAGATTTAAAATGCTTAGGTGTCTCACCATGAAGCTAGTTTATCATCATCTGACTTATTGCAACTTAAAATATAATTTATTTTTAACAATATTTAACCAGGAAACAATAAAACAAATGAAATTGTAAAGAGACTAAAAATAGACAGAGCATTCTGATAATCTCAGCAACATCTCATGTTTTGAATTGTGTTATTTGTTGCATTTTTGAATATTTTCTTTTAAAACCAACTGAAACTGACATATTGAATTCTCTCCCCATCAGTGTTAATGTCAAACATGATGTCATCCTGGCAATTCCAAATAACCCTGATTATGAGGATAAATATGTGAATAATACTGAAGAAATTACGGAGGCTGTTGGTGACCTTGTTGGCTGCACTCTAGGTAAGAGAGACATTTCCCAATAGTGTGTGCACATGAAAACACAAGATTAGAAAAAAAACAATCCTTTATGAGGATTTAGAGCTTGTGATAAGGATAAGGAAAGTCCAACTAGTAGTGGTTGATGTGCACACACACTGATGTAGTTTTCTTTTTACATCAACATCATGTTTTAACATGTTAGCATGCTAACATTGACTTCTTAACATAGACTGTGTATCAAATGTGGAGGTAGCTACCTTGATGTGACTTTGTTGCATAGCTGATGGTTTGTATCCTGAAGTTTGGCATTTTTACTCAATCTTTTCTGGTTTTTGGTGCCAGAAGGAACCGTATTTGGAAAAAGGGGTGGAGCTGGGGAGGAGGGAGGGAAACCCTTGCTCTTCTTGCTAAGTCTTCAGCTACAGCTACCTCAGAAAGCAAGGTGCATCTGTAATTTTAGTGTTTGTGATATTAAATTGGACTCTAAACAAAATGTGTTTACTTTAGAAAATAAATAGCTGAGTCCTCAGAATGTTTTCAAGTAAATCGGACATTACACAAGATATTTTTCAGGTCACCATTGTAGCAGCTTGTCAATCACAGGTAGCCCCTCCAACTCCTCGCCTGCTTTCTGGTCTCTTTGACTTTAAATTTTACCATTATTTATTAAATGAACATGAAATTGTTTTGAAGAAGACTTGAAACCGGAGATTGAGATCATAAATTCATAAAACAGACTCAGAAACAGTTTTTTCCACAGGCGGTGAAATGCCTTACCGTCCATCTGTGTGTGCTGGAAATGACTGGAGCTGCTAAATTGTTTCTCGTTGTTTTTATAGCAATGACAATAAAGATATATTCTATTCTATTCTAGGAAAATGTTTACTGAGGTAATAAATCACCTGACTATAGAAACATTTTATCATAGACTTCTTCACAATCTGAATTCTGTTTACAACCAGTGGAGACGCCTCCTCTTGGACATTGAAGAAAATTAATAATGATGGTGTCATCTTTTGAGAACCATTCTATTAGATAGTAGGGGGAAAAAAAACTTGTTGATTAGGGTTGGAGAACTTGTTGGTGCTGTGATACAAGCATGGGTAAATAAACGGCTGATACCAAAGAAATTGAAAAATAATAATAATGTAAATGTAATGTACACAATTTTAATAAACTGATTGTTATCTTTTTGTTTTTTAATTTTCAGACTGTCCGAGTTTTAATGTCACAGTGAAGCCGACAGTGACGCCTACAGAACTAGATCTTCAATGTCAGTATCTCCATAAGTCCTGTATTTGTTTGAAAATGTGTATGTGGGTGTGTGCATGTGTGTGTGTGTGTGTGTGTGCCTGTGTGTGTGTGTGTGTGTGTGTGTGTGTGTGTGTTTGTGTGTGTGTGTGTGTGTTAAGCTTAAAAGAATGACTCAAAGGATATGTTAACAATTTAAATTCCTTTGAGAATCTTCTTTATAGACTGAGCATGTGACATAATTTGAATATTATTTGATTGGAAAGTGATTTTCATTGTTCAGGTTCCACAACATAGAATGAAACATGTTGCTCATGGTTTGTAGCTATCTTCTAGTTTTCAATTCTAGCCCCTTATTTGTTTTAAACAACAGAGTAATTTACAAAAACACAAAACTCTCAGCCATGAACTGGCTAACAGAATTAGCATTGCGATAATTTTAACTTATTACTAAATAAGTATACTCAACAAACATCACCACATGCACTCTTACTTCCAGACATATGTTTCCTCTGTGGAGGCAGCCTCACGCTCGTCTGGTCTGCTGCTCTGATCCATCTTTATAAACAGTCAATGCTCTGATCCAGTGACGCTGCATGACTCGCTCTTTATGTCTCAGTTCATGGGACATGTCTCTCTGCTGCCTCCTTTTGGGTGGTGGTGTGTAATGCGTTCATTTTTCCAGCGCCCATCGAAGCTCCTATCTCTTTTATTGAAGAGGAGCAAATGAGCAAATGATAACGCAGGTCAATGGCGGCCCTGAGCACTGGACCAGAGCTAGCACTCAAGACCAGAAACACGTCACAAGTCAGTAACTTTAGACACGCAGAACGGTTTTAAATCTATGTTTTTATTGCAGATTATACTTTTTATACAATAACTACACAAAATGTACTTTGCAGTTCAGACGATATTAAAAACTGATTTTAAAAATCTTATCCGTGCTAAATGGTTGAGTCGCCCTAGTGCCCTCTATTGACCAGCCGCCACTGCTTCAGATGTTTAAATATTACATTTAATAATAAACAGAGGTAATGTATCTAGGACATGGTGGTATTTCTTTAACGTGTCCTGCTGGTGTTATAAAGAAGCCATAACTGTTTTTGCATGCACACTGCTTATCGAGTGTTTTCATCCTCTTCTTCTTCTTCTTCCTGTCTTTCACCAGCGGTCTGTGAAAGGCTGAATGAGGATGCAGATGTGACTGATTTCTACCAGGCTGCGGAGGTTAATAAGAAGGTAACCTGTGTGACTGCCTGCCATCAGAAACACGATAAGCATAAAACATGCTACAACAAGGGAGTGTGCAAAGTGTTTAAAGCCACCGGGCCACTCTGCCAGTAAGTTTTACTCCGCTGTCACACAGTCCTGTTTCTGTCTCCCTCTGCTGCATTGTTTCATGTTGATATTTTTATTTTTACGTCTTCACAGTCTGATGAAAGAGGCTCTTGTTAAATGGATAATACTTTCAGCAATGAGCAGCTGATTTTAACACTTTGAAAACCTCATGTGGAGCTTGTTGTTGCTTCGTTAGCATAGCTAGGTATCCCAGGATGCTTTGAGCAGCACCCTCATGTTTAGTTTAAACATGGAGATTAAATATAATAATTTAAAAATATTTTTTACATTTAAGATATTTGAATTAACATGATCAGTGCCAGATATTTGTATCACATGATCTAATTCCCGCCTTCTTATCTGTTTGATCAGAGGAGGTTTAGTTTGAAAGAGAGTTTAAACTGTTGCTTTTTGTTCCTCCCCGTCTCTTTAGTTTAACATTCTTCTCCTTCCTCTTTCAGTTGTGTGGACTTGTCCTCCACCTGGTACCTGAGCGATGACTGCAGACTGCCCATACAGAGGACGCCGTTCTTTGCCGGGCTGAGTGTGACGCTCACTGTTCTCTTGGTGCTGGTGGGATTCCTGGCGGCGTTCGTATTAAGGAACAAACAGAGGAGGTGAGATTCTCACCGGTGGTAAAATGTTCCTACACTTTAGCTTTAGCTTAGCTGTCATGATGTTATTTTCATCTTACTTTTCAGGTTGTTCAGCATGGCAATCATTTTATGATTAATCAAACTTATTTGTATAGCACCAATTCATAAAAATAGTTTTCTAAAGACTCTTTAAAAAAAGTAACAGCTTTCAATTATTATATTTCATTCTCTACATTTTCAACTATTTCTTATTGCATATCAGTTTTCAGAATTTCAACGCATTTTCTGCAAGGAAATGCAATTTTTCTAGTTGTGTTAAATTTTACTTTTTTCATACTGCAGGATAAATGTTTATTCTCGTAATAAAATCTGACTGTTTCTCTGCTTTGTCTGCAGATACAAAGACATAAAAGACAAGCTGGTGAATCAGTGGCTGAACGAGGACTTTGAGTGGTCCAGATCAAACATTGACGGTGATGGTAATGCATTTATTACACACGTACACACAATCACACACTCGCCCAAGGGACAAACCGTGGACTCTTCTTCTTCAATGACCAAGTGTGGGCTTCTAAGTCTAAAACACGTAAACACCTATAGTAGAAACTAGAAATGACACGGAGGTCCCCTCAAGATAGATATATATATATATATATATATATATCTACACACAAGTACACAAACACACACATTCTCTCCCTCTGTGAGTGTTGTTGCAGCAGTTGTTAGAATTACGTTTTTACTGCAGACGTTTTAGGAGTGTCAAGTTTTAGCACCACAATAACAGGGTTTATATAGAGAAAAAAAAGCAATGATATATTTGGTCTTAGGGCTTTGGAAATGCCAATGTTGGTTGTGATTATCTGTTAAGTTTAACATTGAGAAAATTATAAACCTAAGAAATAAGGGAAGGGAGTGCTACAGGGAGTGTTTGTGTGCTTTGTGGACTCGCAGAGGCAGGTCTGAAGTTCACTGGGAGAGGTTTCAAGGTTAGGTCTAATCAGGGTTAGGTCTAATCTACAGGTTATCATCATGCAGTATAAAGGGAGGACATACAACAAAAACTGGTGTATAAACACGCTATGGAAACAGTATCAAACTATTGACTAATAAAGATTAAAGTCTTAAAGCATATTAGACTTTTACATGTCAGGATGGAAAAGACTGATAGGTACAAAAAGTTTAGAGATTGTTGTTGTAGATCTGCTCGGCCTGCAGCAGGTAAACAGACTGTAACATCTGCAGCAGGTAAACAGACTGTAACGTCTGCAGCGGGTAAACAGACTGTAACGTCTGCAGCGGGTAAACAGACTGTAACGTCTGCAGCAGATAAACTGACTGTAACGTCTGCAGCGGGTAAACAGACTATAACGTCTGCAGCAGATAAACTGACTGTAACATCTGCAGCGGGTAAACAGACTGTAACGTCTGCAGCGGGTAAACTGACTGTAACGTCTGCAGCGGGTAAACAGACTGTAACGTCTGCAGCGGGTAAACAGAATGTAACGTCTGCAGCGGGTAAACAGACTGTAACGTCTGCAGCGGATAAACAGAATGTAACGTCTGCAGCAGGTAAACAGACTGTAACGTCTGCATTAGGTAAACAGACTGTAACGTCTGCAGCAGGTAAACAGAATGTAACATTGTCATTTTAGTCCCTGACAGGTTCAGATTGTTATTCTGTGTGTGACAACATGACAGAAAGTATCCCTACAGAGGAAGATGATGTTTTAGCCACAAACAGCTGTTACATCACTGTCTACAAACGCACCACACTAAATTCAGAAAAACAAAGATTTATCCTCACAGGACACAGAGGGATGTTGGTTTACTGCTGCCTCGACCAGTTTGTTTATTTGTTTGACTTAATGTTTAAATCGGTCAGTTTTTTTGCTACACAAAATTACATGATAAAGGTAATTTACTCTGTATGTGGTCTTTAAATTAACCCTTTCTTTTGTTCTAATTTCAGAAGTTTACGGAAACCCCACATTCACTCAGAGCGAAGCAACCGTCCACTTAGAGGACCTAGATGTTTACAGACAACCTCTACCTGCCTACCAGCCGACGCGTCCATCTTCACAGATTGACTACAGACAGTCAGCGGGCATGTTCCCCCCGTCACGACAAGCTCACAGACACATCACTCCTTCTAATATTTCTGGATACTCACAGTCTGCTGGTCCAGCCCGTCAACTCAGAAACTCAGTCAACCAGCCGGTCAGTTTTTACATCCACTCCAACACACAATCTTTTGCTCTGAGTGATAATCTCGGTCTCAAGATAAATTTTAAATGTGAAGAATCTCCATCCTTCCACACTTTTGATTATTTTATTGATACGTTAACGTCATGTTTATGTTTCTTTCTTTCTTGCTCTTCACAGATGAGGATCAACAGGCCTCAGATCAGGACGTCCTGGGATGTCTGAGTGGCACACCAAGAAACTTTGTCTTAGAAAATATAACTGTAAATAAACAAAGAGTTATTTAAGTGCCTTAGAAAAAGAAATGAAAAAGAAACAAGAAAACATGAAAAATGATTTGCAGTGTTCAAAAAAACAAATTCACAGTCTATAGATCTCATCTGCGCTGCAGCAGATCTGCAGGAGTGACGATTATTTATTTTTCATTCATCATCATGAGTAACTCTTTTCCAATTACACACCGCCATTTGAAGTATTTTTAAAAAATGAAAGCATACACATCAATATTTTGAGTTGCTTAGTGCTGTGCTCATGTTGGATTAGTGTTGAGTGTGTTGAAAAGGTTGTAAGTACTATAACCGCTAGTACAGTCAAGACCTACTCTTTCTGTAAATCGTCTGCTGCTAACATTTGTTATGATTTGGCGCAACCGATCACAATCGATATCTGATGTTAAAATGTGTCTGGACTTGTTCAAGTTTACCAAAGAGAGGCAGTTGTTATTATTTGTATTATTATTAGGCTACAAATTAGTTTTTGAATATTGTTATTTATTTTATTTCTATTTATATGTTAATTGACCAGGTTTGACACATTCAGATTAAAGATCTCTTTAACAAGGAGACCTGGCAGCAATTCAAAGTTACAATGATAACAAGCAAAAAGGTTGAAGTAACATTAAGGCCATCAGATCAGAAAAAATAAGAAGCTGTTTGTAAATCTGTGCCAATTGAGGGATAAACTATGCAATTTACTTAAACTGTGTGCATTGTTTCATAAACATTGTGCACAGATTCATATAATCTGCTACTGTTCTGTAAACTGTGTGCATTCATTTAGAGCCCATATGCACGGATTTGTAAACTGTGCAAGGATTTGGGCAATCTGTGCTATCAGCCACTGATAGCAGATCTGATTTTAAGCCTCGCACATGGATTTGTGAACCGTGGGAACTGATTTACAAACAGCTTTTTTTTCTTAACTGAGCTTTCAGGGGCTCAGTATCCCGTGGAAGTTTTTGGCCGCAACACTTTCTTTCCTAATTTATTTCCATTTTTTAGAATAACAAATGGCCAAGAGTCCAAAGAACAAAGGTATTAATTACCATCCTTCACCAAGATTCAGAAAGAGACTCAACTCCCCACCCCTCCACCCCCCCCCCCCCCCCCTCACACACACACACACACACACACACACACACACACACACACACACACACACACACACACACTACACAACCCATGGATTTTAGTACACCATTATTTTCAAAGCCAAAATTCCTTGTAAGTCATCATTCTTGGGTTCAATGTTGTTTACAAGTCACATAAACTGCTTTGAACTAAAAGTATTCCAAACTCTGCTATTCATCGTTATGCTGATGAGTCTCTCTTTTACTGATCTGAAACTATAACTTGTCTCTCTCCTCTTTCTTAATGTTGAAGAAAACTTTGGTCCCTGCAAACCTTCCGACTGCAGGTTAAGAAATGATTGTGGTGGTCTATACAAACCCTGACTTCGGATCTAAACACACGTTGAACATAAATGAAAGACATAAACAGAGAAAACAGCCGACTACCAGAGTCAGGCCATACTCTGTGAACTAGGTATTAGTTTCATTTAGGATCTGATTTTATAACAGTAAATGTTGTTTATTGCTTTTGATGCACTTTATGTTAATAAAAGTTCATAACTTAAAAGACTCTCTAGATTTCTTTTGATGATTAATAACTGAAATGAGATGATGTACAAGGGTTCCTGATCAAGTTTGAACAATACAGCAATTTATTAAAACTAATAACAAAGAAAAAAGAATTATTTGACCTGTATCTGAAACATTTTGAACCAGTTACTTAATTTGAACTTCAATTTGTTTGCTTGATTTACTGATATATTTCTTTTCAGACAATTAATGTAGGAGGTTTGTTAGAGGAGACTCAAATCATATGATGTCTGTTCTCATTATTTTCCTGAGGGAAAGACCTTCTTTATCAGAAACAAAAACCCAACAAGTATCCAAAGTTTGATGATTTAGAAATCAATCACAAAAAAAACTGAATAAACACACGAGCTGGTTATTAGGATCATGTTTTAATGTGCAGATTTGACTTTGCAATAAAGTCTCAACCGTAATGATGAAAAATGCAAAACAGAGGGTGTACTTACACTGTGCATCCACTGAGGGGCGCTGTATCATTATTTTGATCCAGCTTCACTATGATGAAGGATTGTGAGTCAAACTGATGTTCACTCACTCAAAAGCTTTACTTTGACAACTGTTCATTTAAATATAAGCACAATTGAATAATGTAATAAGATGAATCTGTATTATTATTTATTATTAGAGATTACTGACAGGAAAGCATGTTCATTTATATCTCTCTGACCCCATCTTTGGTTTAATTTGACTGAAATCCATCAGCTGCATACGTAAATGTATGAAATGAAATACCACTGACAAAGTGATTCACATCTTTATTCAGCAGAACGAGCATTAAAACATCATCATCAAATATGTAGCATAGACACTCGATCTGTGTTAACCTGTGTCCAAAGAATAAACTGTGCAGACAAAAGATGGATTTGAAGGAGTGGGAACTAATGTCGGTCCTGGATTTCATTCCTTTATTTATCAATTGTACAGTTGAATAGGGACGATGCATATTCAAAACAACTCTGTAAGGGTCAGTTTAGGAGAGTGACAGAACAAGAGACACACGAGGTACGCTAACCTGAGCAGCCACACGGTTCACTCAGCAGTGTACATACAGGACACTTAAAAACAACAGTATGATGTAAGAAGTCTCATCTGATTGGATATACATGATATGTGTGTTAAAACAGGCCTGCAGGTGCGTGCATTACTCCTTCATTTACATGAAGCGACTCTGAGACGCTCTGAATGGAGCAGAATAAAAACTGCTGTTTTGAATGGGAGCTAAAAATGTCTGCTACTGAAAGGCAGAAATATGAAGCCGAAATATTTAGATCATTCATTTTAAAAACCTTTAATATCTGCTGCTGCTTTATGTTTTTAATGGTTATTATTGTTTGTGTAAAAATAAACTTGAAACAGATTGGATTTAACCGGCAGTGTGTTCACACAAAGGACTCCGTGTCAGCGGCTCACTGTAAGAAAATATACAAGCCTGAGGATAAACACACAAACTAAACCAACTGAGACAGACCCGGACACAGGGGGCATCCCTGTGACCTCAGTGGTGCCACTTTGGCGCAAACAAGTTCCTTACAAAAGTCTGTGTGACCCAAAGAAACAAGTCAACATAAATTTCAAACGATTTTATGTTTTCAAATGATCTTTGTATTCTGCACACTCGGAAGTCAAAGTCGGAATTTCAACTTCATCCAAGGTCTTCTTCATATTTCATATTCTTTTTAAATTCCTGGTATTATTCAGGGAATTTGAGGGAATGATGTATGAACCGTCTATAAGCACCGAGAGTGATGTCTTACCCGCCTGACCCCCAATTTACATATACTCCGTGCGCATCACGGTCCATCAGCGCCATGGTTTTACTTCGTTAGGTGGCGCTCACCCTGCCCCACTGGGTCCGTTTCTGGAACGTGAACTCAGCCATGTGCAGCTGTACACACATCTCAGGAGAACTGCAAGATCACGGGAGAACTACAAGATCACATGAGAACTATAAGACCACAGGAGAACTACAAGATCTCAGGAGAGCTAAACGATCACAGGAGAACTGCAAGATCTCAGGAGAACTACAAGATCTCAGGAGAACTACAAGATAGCATGAGAACTACAAGATCACATGAGAACTACAAGATTACATGAGAACTACAAGATCACATGAGAACTACAAGATCCCAGGAGAACTACAAGATCACATGAGAACTACAAGATCTCAGGAGAACTACAAGATCACAGAACTACAAAATAACAGGAGAACTACAAGATCACAGGAGAGCTAAAAGATCACAGGAGAACTACAAGATCACAGGAGAACTACAAGATCAAAGGAGAGCTAAAAGGTCACAGGAGAACTACAAGATCACAGGAGAACTAAAAGATCTCGGGAGAAATACAAGATCACATAAGAACTACAAGATCACAGAACTACAAAATAACAGGAGAACTACAAGATCACAGGAGAGCTAAAAGATCACAGGAGAGCTAAAAGGTCACAGGAGTACTACAAGTTGTTTTGTCTTTCTGAGGAAGATTTTTTGTCCATCAGCAAAAATAGACGTATTTTAAATGGAGTAGAGCGTAGTGGCGCTGAGAGTGGCGTTTAATGGCGGCGTAGTGCATGCCGCTGACGGATTGTGGAAATTGGGGGTAACATCCTCCTCTATGAGTAGTACCTCTTATCATCAAACGGATGAAACAGTCCAACCATGCAAACAAATTAAGAAACTTTGAACTAAATTGTGAACGAATCGTAACATACTTTACAGTATCATATCGTAGTTGTGCCGTTTCACATTGCAACGAAACAAATTTGATATGTTTCGTATCCTTTCAAATTGTATTGTTTCGTTTCTTATCATATCATATAGTATCATACTCGTTGGTAAAATCATACTGAGTCATACTTTAATATATCCTTGCGTATTGTTTCATATTGTTGGGGTTGTATCAAGTCAACTTTGGTTATATTCTTTAATAATTATACTTAATTATTAATAATATAAATAAAATATCATTAAACTATGTTTAATCTCATTTTGGGGCACCAACCTGTAATCAGGTAAATATAACCAAAATATCACTCAAATCAGTCTCAAATTAGTTATTTAATTACTAATATTATTAATAATGAATAACTATATTTAATAAATTGAAGGCGTGAAATCCGTACACAAAGCCTTCTTACCCAGCTTATATCACAATGCAAATACACCAGTAATCACAAACAACTGCTCTCTTAAATTATAACAGAATTTATTTAAACAAAGCAACATCAATCCAAAATCAATGAACTTAATTAAACAAATAACTATTATAAACTAATCTAAGCAACAAACATTATCAAGCAAAGGCTTGTGGATGAGGTGTAAATGTGTGTGTGTGCAGATGAGTGTGTATGTAGATGTGTGAGAGAGAGAGAGAGAGAGAGAGAGATAGAGAGAACAAGATGGTGGAGAGAGACAATGCACCCTGTGGCTTCGTCACATGGTGACAAAAATGGTGGACAACAAAGGAAGTCGTGTGGCTACCTTTTGAAATAGTTTGAGCTCTCTGAGCTGAGTTCAGTAACTGTTACTTAAACACCAGAAAGCCAGTGGCCGGACTTTGATTCAACGGCGGGTACACTGGTCTTTCTGATTGTGAAAGCCGTTGACTGAAGGTAAACTAGCATAGCATTACACACATAAACAAACACAGCAGTTCATTACAATAAAACAAATGCGGCAGCTTACAACAGATAATATACAGAATGTGACGTGTCGTCAACAATGATGCATAATTATCAGTGGTTATAAAAGAAACATAACTATTTCTGAAACTATTTCTACCCAGACCAAAGCTCTTACTTGGGGTAACTCCTGGTGATCGTTGCAAAGTTGGTTAGATCATCACTCTGTTGAATGTTAAATCAACAGATTCAGGCAGGTTTCCTTCGTGGCAGATATAGGAGGAGGGTAGCGGGATTCACATCTTCGACCAGAGCGCTGCTCTATAGGGTCTTCTGGTTGCAGGAGCCGAGTTCTTTATGTGTCCTTGTGGATTCAGGGATCAGTGGGCTTCCTTCAGCGCTCCTGTCCAGTTGCGTTCAATGACGTCTTACGAAAAATCAAAGGAAAGAAACTCTTCTTTTTGCTCGAACCTGATAGCATCTGATTGCGCCCAAAACTCCTAAAAATATGCAGTGGAAGTAGTCAGCTGAATCCTCTGATGCTTGAATTCAGCATGTGAAGAGTTACCTATACTGAGCAACCTCAGCTCTGGAGTTTAACCTATGTAAGTCAAGAGGAGGAAAGGCTTTGTCTGAATGATGGAGTCCATCTTGTTGGAGAGGGCATCCTCTGGTGTCAGCAGACAACACTTGAAGAGAAGGAAAGGGTTTGTCTCGAATGCTGGAGTCCATCATATGGAGAGGGTATCCTCTGGTGTCGGCAGACCACACTTGAAGAGAAGGAAGCAATGCCTGGTGATTGCTTTTAAAGACTGGAGCTGCCTGTGGGTTTACCTCAGGCCTCCTCCAATGAGGATAGAGAATTCAGACACCCCCCCACTTTTCACACCTATTCGTTGGTTTCTGTTGGGGGGTTGCTGGGCTAAGACCCCTTTGTTCAGTTCCCTCCAAAATACTCTAGTCAGGCTTGAGAACTGTGATACAGGCCTGAGTCTCTTGTCCCATACACATGGGAACAATATTGTATAACATCCATTTGTATCATGTTGCATCGTTTCATATAATTTCAGATCAGCCCGTATTGTAGGATTTCTATCGTATCCTAACGTATTGTTTCTGTTCATATTATAAACCCTCTGGTACCGTATCTGATCCTATCTCTCCGTATCATAACCTTTCATTTCATATTCTTTGGTTTAGGGTTGTATCTTAAATCCTCTCTGTTTCGTATCCTATGAAGCCTAAATTTAAGATGATTGCAAAAGTCTTTCATGGATATTCTAAATGTTTGAATGTTTTTAGGCTCCCTTATTTATAGTTTTTTTAAATATAGTTTACTCGTACCAAAGTCTCGGTAAGGGATTCTTGTTATTTTTGTATCTGATAAAACAGAGCAGGTGATTCAGGGTCTGCATCGAGGTCTTCTTCCTGGTTTTAGTCTTTGACTTTCCGAGCTGTTCGACAGTAAACTTTCCAAACAGAGGATTCATTTTACCCTCGAATGTTCACAGAGCCCGTTCTGTGTGTGTGCAGTCTCAGTGAGCAGTGAAAGATGGACAGAGGAAAACTAATTACGCAGCAGGAGTGGGGGAGGCAGGAGGGGGGAGGGGGGAGGGGGGAGGGGGGAGGGATTGATGTGTTATGCCCTGTCAGTGTTGCTGCAGTAGCAATTAGATAATAGATGTGGATCAGCAGCACACAGCCTGCTCAACACCATCAGAGATTAGAGGGAGATGTTTCAGTGTTCATGGTGGACTGCTCTTTCTCTGTTTGCGTCCAAACCTGCCGACCCAAAAGAAACCGACCCGAGAGAAGACACAGAAACACAGTTCACTGGCAGACATGATTCTTATTACTGATCATCAATGAAATATCTGGTGTTTTGGGTCTTTTACCTGGCAACCAAACCAGGTGTGCTCAGTCCTAGGCTTAAGTCCCAGCAGCTCTTCTTCACAAATCTTAACTATTTCAGAAACCTCCCATTTTAGATTCGCCTCCCCCTTAATGCTAACAGCATTCATTTTATGGAGAACAAGTTTCCAGCAACATCAATGTGTACAAACTGCATTTTACACCCTTATTTAATATTTTTCTTCCCATTTCTTCCCTTTTTTAACAAACAATATAATCAGGTAATCCTCTGTTTCTAGTATGATAGATAATCATTTTAACACAGTTTGCAAAAGGAGGAAGCATTATTCACCACACAGTGTTATTTGAAAATGAAATGTCATGGGTTAAAGCCTCTTTGCCTTGGTCCATTTTTTGTGGTGTACCACAAGGTTCTGTCCTCGACCCGATGCTGTTTGCATTACACTAGGGGGCCTGTGTTCAAGCTCTGCTTCCTGAACGGGAAAACGCCCTCAGCATCAGCAAGTTCAACTTTTCAACTTCCTTTTTTAGCTTAAATTTGGGGATTTTTAATCTTTTATTCAGAGACAGGACAGACTTTAGAAATCAGGAAGAGAGAGAGAGAGTGGGAAATGACATGCGGGAAAGTATGCATCAAACCCAGGCCTCCCCCCGAGAGGAACACAACCAAATATGGGGCACCTGCACCAACCACTAGTCCACTGAAGCTCCCAACTTTTCAACTTTTGACACCGCCACCCTCATCAATTCTCGCTCACCAACCAATCAATATCAAGGGGCTCGATTTCTAAAATCAACTTTGCCAACATGAGTGGCGGAGGAGAAGCTAATATCTGACGTGTCTTGTCGAGGGGAAAGTTTCCAGGTTTAAAGCTGCTGCTGAGACCAGGACAGGATTCCTTTACCTGTTTTTGTTTTCTTTCTTTTTAATTAAAAGTAAATATTAAGCATACTGAGCAATGAGGCATTTACCGTCAGATGAAGGTAGACGGGGATTGCCAAAGGGTTCTGAGATTGCAAACTGGCTAACAAATAAGTTCTTCTTCATACACCTGAAGGCATCGTCCCAAAGGTCAAACCAAGCCTCCAGCCTACCATGAGGTCTCTCTAGCTCTTCTACTTCCTGTTGTCTTTGATGATGCCCAGCAGTGGAAGTGATGTGTGAAGTCAATAGTAAGCGAGGCCTCTAAACCCCATGGGTGTTTCGTTCCCCACAGCTCGACCAGTCTGCCTCATTAATGCCGCCTCTTCTGGATTAGTTTGCATCTGTTCCTGCCAAAATTCAACAGAAGTTATTGACTGTTTTGTTAACGCTCAGTGAAATTTATTTGAAATGCTCGACAAGGAAATTCATTTTCCCTAAAAAGGAAAACTGCTAAGGATGTGGGTGATTAAATAAATGGTGGTATCTAATATAAAACAGATGCTTTTTTAGTATCATGCACTGACCTAATCTCCATAATCCAACCCTCCAGACGTGGACTCTGTCCTCTGTGTTTCTGGGGCCAAACATACATAAGATAGAGTGTTATTAGGGGGATGCATTAACAGTCGGTGCGCAAAGAGCTGACACCAATAATGGCCAATAAAATCAAAGCAGAGCACTCTGGACCGCAGTGTAAAGATGTATTTATACGCTGGTACTGCAGAGAGCATGTTCAGCATGTTCGACCGGGTGACTCAAACAGATTTTATAGGAACACAACATCTGTGAAAATATTACTGAAGTCACTTAGTCAATTAGAAGCTGGACTGTTTCCTCACTCTATTGTTTTCTCTATGTTACAGCTTCTTCATTTACTTGAGTAATGACGGTAACTGTATGATGTAAATCCTGATTTTCACTTCCAGCTTTTAGCGCTAAACAAAATAAAGGGATTAAAATGATGAAAAGTGTTCACATATCCTTCATTTAAACTATTAGCAACAATGTATGGAGGACTAAAAGTGCCAAAATGAAATATATAAATATATAATTAATTAAATCATTAAATGTGTCATCAATTATTTAATATTGGAAATAAATCAACAAATATATAAATAAATATATAATTATTTAATTAATTAAATACATGTGTTATTAAATAATTAAGTAATTATTTAAATGTGTCATTAATTATCTAAAATTGGTAATATATAAATAAATAAATAAATAATTTATGAAATACATAAATAATTAAATAAATGTTTAAATAATTATTTAAAATGTTCATTCATTCTATGTAAAAACACATCTATTTATTCCACTATTTATTTAATTATTTCATGTTTCCTGCTCCAGCAGTCATCTATATTCTATGGTGATCTATAGTGATTAATATTTCATTTTGGCACATTTAGTCCTCCATAACAATGCCATGTGACACTATATCGTTTTTTTCATTTTCCCACCCAGAGCGGGACGTCAGAGGAAAATGTCAGCCGTGTGATTTGAGTCAACAGCTGACCAATAAAAGAATGAAAGTTGACCAATCACAGCTTATAGATGCGGTTAAAAAGAGTCATTTTCATGCATTGCCTCTGAACAGTCAGAATGATAATGCTGTTATTGTGTATTATTTTTTTTTTTTGTGCTGGGACCCCCTTTAAAATGAGATGGACCATCTTTAGGGGCTTTCCTTTAATCAATTCAAAATACAAAATAGTACGATACAATTCAATTACAGGATATGTAACTTTGTGCTACGTTTTTCACTTATGATGTCTTAAGTTACCATCGATATGATACGATCAGTTCTTAAGTATTAATACGACAAAAAGTCATACCGCAGATACGTTACTTGGCGATAAGATACGAAACAAAACGATTCAAGATTCAATTGGAGAAAGAAACAAAGTTTGTTCCTCATGGTTGGCAGATGGATAAACGTTTGGTTTGGTCCATTTAGCAGATGGATGGATGGTTGTGTGCAGCAGTGTTGATGACAGTGAACAGTGTCTGCACTTTTAAGGCAGACCGTATTGATTATGTAATATACAATATGTGTGTGTGTGTGTGTGTGTGTGTGTGTGTGTGTGTGTGTGTGTGTGTGTGTGTGTAGATGCACTCAGTGTGGAGTGGACTCACAATGTCAGATTGTCCTCTGTTTGCCTCCAGCCTTAATCAGAGAAGAGCAGATATTCACTGAAATCAGACGTCCAGTGAGTAAAAGCTAATCTGGATTGTGCACTTTTTGGTTTTGGATGCATTTCAGTGCCTGCAGATGCAAATGTATTAGTTCATCGACTTCTTCTTTACTCTGAGAAGCAGAAAATGAAATTATTCCAACGACTCAAGCTACAAGCTACACTACTATCTTTGACTTTAAAATGCAGATAACCTTTGTCTAAGCAGCAACCTCCAAGTGCCAAAAGTTGCAGTTCCTCCAGTGTCCACTAGAGTCTGTCTCCTGCAGTGAGTCAGTCCCCATAGAACCCCATGTTAAAAGGTCCATGTTTACATCCTGGTACAAAAACAGTTTTGGTGTGGGCCGAGTGCAGACCGTCCCTGGACCAGACTAATCTTCCTTCGTGGGTGTGAGGCCCCCCAGGGTGTCATGATACGAGCTTTATGAGTCCAACAGCTGATTGCTGAGCATCATGCTCTCGGGGGGTTTGATTCCAATGACCTTGTGGCCTTTTGCAGGATAACATATATTGTTCTGTTGAAGATGTCAGATGGGGAGGATTGATACTCTTGCTGGTCTCCAAGGAGGTGATGGTGTGGCTTGAAACCTTGAATCCTTCTGAAGAATCATCTCTGGAAACACAGTGTTGTAATTGAGGCTCTGGACTCATGAGACCTTTTCAGACTGCGTTTCCATAAAAGTGCTAATATTTTTTTGAAGGGGTTTGACTGCAGTTTATCAAAGACTCATACTTCTCTTACACGCCTGTATTATAAAATAAATGTTTATTTGATTAAGATCTGGTACTTCTTAATACTCGTGATCCTAAATGTTGGAAATGTTGACGACCTTCATTTAAACCTTTTAATGGCTCATTAGTGTAATGGAGGTGTGGTTATAGTCATATCTTAGGCTTGGGAGGGGCCAATGTGAGATCTGTTCATGGGGCCCAGAGATCATGGAGACGCCCCTAGATATGCTCTGGTGATTGGTTGTTTTTGTTGTGTTTGTCAAAGCTGTACTTAAGACAGAAACATGTTGGTTTATAAAACATTTAGCTGCTCTAATAAATCATTATGTTTCAAGCATAGACTGTAAATATTACTGGACGAACCCTGACCCGTCTGTGACATAGGCAGAAAATGAGTCCAATCGACGGCCGCATCCATATTGGATTTGCAGTCTCAACCTAACTTCGGATCAACCTAGCTACAGCAGTAAGGCGGGACTGGCGGGACTTAGCTCCGCCCATTCAGCTTGACGTTAGCAGTCCACTTGACAGCATAGCTAACGGCTAGGCTGCTATCATCAACTATTCCTGCTCGTCCTGAGAAAACTCTACAAACAGTAAGTTAACATTTAACTTTTCTACAACACAGTTAAAACGAATTATATTCAACACAAATATTTAATTAAAGTCTTAAAACTACACTTTTTTAAATATACAATTATGTTTATGAGTTATTTGTTAGAGCAGTTAGACTTTGTCAGTGTTAGCAGAGAAATACATTAACAAAGTTTTATCCATAAACTGTAAATAAATATGAGACATCCAGAAGAAATCAATATTACAAAGCATACAGTTCATGTTACTGTTCTGACAAAAAGAGGAATGTCTGTGTCTTATATTTACTGATGTCAACAGCGATGACGGTGAACATGACAATTGAAAAATAATTGTTTAGTATTTATTATAAGACATTTGTTTTCTATTGAACCCTGTGAAGTCATGGAGTCTGTGGACAGTGTCAGCTTCACACCAAAAACTAAGTATTAGAAAAAATAGTATTTAAGACTGGCATCTATTATGATGAGTTGCAGCTACCTATCAATATTATTCCTGCAGATGTGGCTCATAACAAAAAAACACCCTGAGATGTCACATGTAGTTAACTGTACATTTTGTCTTGTCTGAGGCATTAATTGAACACCTTTGTATTTCTCCTATAGACACAGTGTGGATTATTGGTGACTGGTCCGTCGAGGTGCCCAGAGAGCTGCAGAGACAGAGGAAGAAACCTGAGCTTCAACAACATCTGCATTTGTTGGTTCTTCTGGGGTGGACTTAGGTTGCTTCTCTTCAACAGCTCGCTGTGAGGGAGGTCTCCCCCGGACGGCCTGAGTGATGTCACCCACAGGCTGAGAGCTGGAGCTGAGACGGGTTTTAAGCCTTTTGACAAACCGTTACACCGCGCCCACCTGTCAAGCTGGTCAGCTACACGCCTTATTGTGAATAACTCTTATCCTTCATCAAAACATTCACCCCCCCCCCGTACAGTGTGTGTCCATCGAGACATGAGCTAATCACACCTATTTGTTTGTTTTGTACCAAGCTGTAAACATGTTAATCTCTGCTGTAAAAACAGACTTTTTTTAATGTTGTTTTTCAGATTAAACAAATATTTCTATATAAATGCACTCCTTTATGTCTACTTATGAGTATACATTTCAGATTAATGCTCAACTCAATAGCTTAGGGAAGGAAGTCTACTTTTACACAACTTCTTATTCTTTTGATAAATACTAATGTAGTTCATTTCTGAAAGTGGGATGGAACAGAGTCATTGCAAAAATTTGCCCTTAAACACAGCCCCATTCTTAAATCAAGATACATGGAGAGTAAATAAGATCAATAACTTGTGAATAAAAACACAGTTAAAAATGATTTAAAAAATGTCGTCTTCCCTGATCAATATTACATAATATCAACTTCTCCCATCTAAACTGGACAAAGGGTTTTAAAATGGGAAGAAAATAGTTTGATTGCGAGTTGTTTGGAGGAGATCTAGTTTTATTTGAACAGCATGAATAAAGTCTTCCAAGGTGCAAACCCTCCTCCTCCTCCTGAAGCCTGTGGAGCTCGTTGATGTACTGCTGTCTTATCTGCTGGCCATCTTCTCTCAGCAGAACTTCAACTGTTGAAAAGTCATTCAGAAGAAGCTCGAGCATGTGACATGGATCCAGGAGAACATGGACTTTTAGTGAGAGGTCTTCAGGATGGCAAAGAAAGAGAGAAAAAATCAGTTATTCATTAAATCATTTTGTTTGTTCTCATCTATTTTTCGGTATTCATCTGTGTGTAAGAGCACATTTATAAATTCAACAGTGTACTACCCAGACAACAAAGGTACAGTATTCATGTAATCAACATCTATTCAAAGTTAAGAAGATAAATATTATTGTAATCATGCTGTTTTCAGCTCTCTCACTCACACAATGATATTCCACATCAAATTGTCTCAGATTTTGTGTGAGGAAAAATTCAGCAATTTATTGTGGATAGTACTTCATCTTTACATGAAACAAATATAATCTGAATTATTTAAATCAGTAACAGTCCCAACTCTCTGTGCTTTAGTACAGAACATACAGTAACTCATTTATTATTAACATGAGCTCAGTACATGGCTGTACTCTTCAAACTATTTCTTATACTTTATATCTATGTGCTTTTAATCTTATTTTCATTCCATATGTTATTTATATTTTATATTTCTACAGCTATATTCTGTGTATGAGTTCAGTGAAAATTAATATGGTTATTAATATAGTTCTTAATAGTTACAGATGCTCTTACAAAGTGCTTTTTTTTTTTTAAATTTGTTAACAGTTTGCTCAAATCTTAAGACACTACATCAACCATGTCACATTAATGTCATCCTCTATAACCTACACAGCAGATTAGGTTCAGTTCAGTTTATGTTACTGACGGATAATTACTACACAAAGTTTGTTTTTTAATGTCCACATTTACGTGGAGTATAACATTCATCATAACGTCAGATAACCACCGAGGTGAACCTTTAGCTTCTAACATCACACAAACTCACTATTTTCAACAACAACATCTTAACAACAAACATTTCTAAACCATTGACCGTAAATAATGTAAATAATGAGCTACACAGTTAGCCGACTGGTTTACAAGCTAACGCTAAACAAGCTAGGTCCGTAAATATAAACACATGAGTAAGCAGTAAATATAACACTACTATATCACTTACCGAAAAAAACTGAAGCATCAACTTCTTGGATGGTCTGTTAACCGCACAGCAAGCCATGTATGTTGTCAGATGTGTTAAACAAACTCTCCAAACGATGTAAAAAAGAGGAGAAATCAGACGGATCAAGCTGTTAGCCTGACAGACAGATGCAGCGCGCAGAGCTGTCAATCAAATCTGACACAACCAAATATGGGCATAGTCGTTTTCCTTAATAGAATAAAATCCGATGAGTTATAAAAAAATTCACCCCCCCACAGTGTGAGGAGAAGGGGCCGTCAACTTCTCAGATATATCTCGTTTTTCGAACCAGGCTGTAAACATGTTGATTCCTGTGGTAAAAACGGGCTTTTTTGGCTGTGGGCTTATGGCACTTCCGGCGCTTCTGCAGCCAGCCTCAAGCGGAACCTTGAGGAACTGCAGTTTTTTGTACTTCCGCATAGGCTTCATTTTTCGAGACCGGAGGTTGCCCCTTGGTTTCAAGTGATCGGCCCCCTTGTGGTGATATTTCTGTCTGTCACTGAGGAAGACGACGACGACGAAGGAGTGTCTTCACATTAGACTCAGTGTGTGACAGTGAGGGGCGGAGCTTAAAGACACGATTATTTATCAGGCGAATAACTGAAATTATGACACCAATTAAACACGGAGCGAGGAGGATGTTTTTCACTTAAACTTTATCGACACTGATGGACAGGACAGCTGCAGCCTCATGAAGACTAAATATTTGTCCTCTGCTGCTCCTGTAACAGATCTCTACAGCTGTGTGTGTGTGTGTGTGTGTGTGTGTTTAATACAAACTGAGGAAAGAGTAAAGAGAGGTGAGACAGGTCAGATTCGAGGCACTTAAGTTGATTAAAATGTCTCTGCTGCAGTACCTCCTCCTCCCCTCCTCTCCCCATCTACCCTTTACTGCCTCCCTCTCCCCCACCCTCCCTCCGTCTCCTCCCTCCTTCTCCTCCTCCCTCCTTCTCCTTTTCCTTCTCCTCCCTCCGTCTCCTCCCTCCGTCTCCTCCCTCCTTCTTCTTCTCCCTCCTTCTCCTCTCTCTGTCTCCTCCATCCTTCCCCTTTCTCTCCTCTCCTCTTGTTTTCAGAGAACGCTGCAGAACACAAACCTTGTTAGCCGAGGACAACAGGAGAAACACCAGATGATTCCATGCTCGCTGAGAAGGTTTCATATGAAGCTGTGTTTGACTTTCACTTCCTTGATCACGACGGGCCTCAAAAAATCATCAAAACATTCAAAATGTGAGAGACCTGAAACTGTTGTAGTTCGGTTTTGTTCATGCACAAAATAGTTTACTAACAGAAAACAGAGTGCCCACTTGAAGCTGGCTCCGAAAGTGAGTCAATCCTCATTAGGTTCCATATTACAGTGTCCCTTTTTAAATAAACATGTTTACAGCCTGGAACAAAACACATTTCTTCGCTTTAACGTCCTCGCTTTAACGTCCTCGCTGTAACGTCCTCGTTTTAACGTCCTCGCTGTAACGTCCTCGCTTTAACGTCCTCGCTGTAACGTCCTCGCTGTAACGTCCTCGCTGTAACGTCCTCGCTGTAAAGTCCTCGCTGTAACGTCCTCGCTTTAACGTCCTCGCTGTAACGTCCTCGCTGTAACGTCCTCGCTTTAACGGCCTCGTTATAACGTCCTCGCAGTAACGTCCTAGCTGTAACGTCCTCGCTTTAACGTCCTCGCTGTAACGTCCTCGCTTTAACGTCCTCGCTTTAACGTCCTCGCTGTAATGTCCTCGCTTTAACGTCCTCGCTGTAACGTCCTCGCTTTAATGTCCTCGCTTTAACAGACAAACAACAAACACACAACAACAAACAAACAACAAACACACAAACAACAACAAACACACTATAACACACAACAAAAAAACACACAGACAACAATGAACAACACACAAACAAACACAAAACAAATACGTCCTCGCTTTAACGTCCTCGCTGTAACGTCCTCGCTTTAACGTCCTCGCTGTAACGTCCTCGCTGTAACGTCCTCGCTTTAACGTCCTCGCTGTAACGTCCTCGCTGTAACGTCCTCATTTTAACGTGCTCTCTTTAACATCCTTGCTTTAACGTCCTCGCTTTAACGTCCTCGCTTTAACGTCCTCGCTGTAACGTCCTCGTTTTAACGTCCTTGCTGTAATGTCCTCGCTTTAACGTCCTCGCTGTAACGTCCTCGCTTTAATGTCCTCGCTTTAACAGACAAACAACAAACACACAACAACAAACAAACAACAAACACTCAAACAACAACAAACACACTATAACACACAACAACAAAAAACACACAAACAACAATGAACAACACACAAACAAACACAAAACAAACACACAACAAGCTCACGAACAAAAACACAACAACAAACACACAACAAACACACAAACAACAACAAACACACAAAAACAATCAACACACAACAACACACAAACAACAATGAACAACACACAAACACAAAACAAACAAACACACAACAAGCTCACGAACAACAACAAACAAACAACAAACAAACAAACAACAAGCTCACGAACAACAAACAACAGCAAACAACAGCAAACAACAGCAAACAACAACAAACACAACAACAACAAACAAACACACAACAACAAACAAACAAACAACAACTAACAAGATGCATTCAAGGAACATTGTAGTCGTTTTAAAGCCGGGTTCAACATTTGTTTTGGGTGGCAGCATTAATCGTGTTTGAAAATGACTTCCTGTTTGTACCCTAACGTATACATGGCACGAAGCGTCTCAGCCGAGGTGTATTTCCCTCCTGACACGGTCTTTTAACTTGCACCCCCGTTAGCGCCCAGCAGGGGGGTATGTCTTAGACTGAGGTGTGTTCAGTGAGACAGGTCCTATCTTGAGGGCGCCTGGTCTAAAGTCAGTGGGGCAGTATGTTCCTGATATTTAGAAAAAGTCTTAGAAAGATGGTCAGACATCAGCGAGGTCAACACACTGAGCTTTTTGTTCCACACACACAGGATGTTCAGCAGCACACCTGCTCCACAGTCTGAAAATCTCTCTAAAAAATCTCTCTGAGTTTGAATCACCTGCCTGATTTTTTTTGTGTGAGATAAAAAATAACATTTCTGATCTATCTGACAGGATTCTACAGCGGCTCTTCTTCTCTGGACGTGTATGACAGTCGCTACCTGGCTCACAGTGAGACGGTCATCGTGGTCTCCATGAACTATCGGATCGGTGCGTTCGGCTTCCTCGCCCTGCACGGCTCCTCAGAGGCTACTGGAAACGTAGGTCTGCTTGACCAGAGGATGGCGCTGCAGTGGGTCCAAGACAACATCCACTTTTGGTTTCCTTTGGAGGAAACCCCAAACAGGTCCGTTTGTGACTGATCTAGTCCTTCTTTTATTTCTCAGATCATTTTAAACCTCTGTGTGTGATCTTTATCAGGTGACCATCTATGGAGAGAGCGCGGGTGGAGCTTCAGTCGGGTACCGACTCCTGTCTCCAGACAGCCGGCCCACCTTCACCCGGGCCATCCTTCAGAGCGGGGTCCCCAACCGCCCCTGGGCCTCGGTCAGCCCCGCAGAGGCCCGCAGACGAGCCACGCTGCTGGGCAAACTGGTCGGCTGTAACGGCGGCAACGACACAGAGCTGGTGGACTGTCTGAGGTGAAAAACCCCCCAGGAGCTCATCGACCAGGAGTGGCAGGTAACGCAGAGTAAAGACCCGATTGCACAGTACGCTGAGGATCCACTCGACTCACATGAAAAGGTCATTCTGGTTTTTAATCTCATTGATTCCCTGTCCTCCTTCTCTGATCAATTCCTGCCGTGGTCAGCCCTCTTCAGGTTCTCATTCGTCCCTATGGTCGATGGCGAGGTTCTCCCCGACACGCCAGAGGCCATGCTGAGCTCAGGAAACTTTAAAGACACTCAGGTGCTGCTTGGGGTCAACCAGGATGAGGGATCCTACTTCCTGTTGTATGGAGCGCCAGGCTTCAGCAAGGACAACGAGAGCCTCATCTCCAGAGAAGACTTCCTGGAAGGTGAAAGAGGATCAGAGAAAAGCCTGCTTGAGTCCAACAGAGTTACACAAAAGCTTGTTAAATAGAGACCAAAGATTGATTCTGCAGTCATAAAAACCAGAGTAAGATCTCTTTATTTAACCAGAAACAAACGTTACGTCGCCTCTTTTAAAGCCACCGGCCTCAAACCAGTAAACCAGTTCATAACTTAACAGAACATGGGAGCTTCTGCACTCCCTGATCTCTGGTTTGATTAGTTTTATTTATCTTTTTGTGTTCAGGTGCAGAGGATGATGATGTGTTCAGGTGCAGAGTATGATGATGTGTTCAGGTGCAGAGGATGATGATGTGTTCAGGTGCAGAGTATGATGATGTGTTCAGGTGCAGAGGATGATGATGTTTTCAAAACGAAGTAGCTTTTATTGTGAAGGCATTGCCCCAGAAGTAGTATAGTTGTTGATCCAGCGGTGGGTTGTGTTTTGGCAGTTTTGTCTCTGCTGTGAAATCTCAGGTTTTAAACCAAGTAAAACGTTAAATTAAAAATATTTAAAACGGAGAGAGTTACCGACTAACGTTACCGAAAGAGCGCGTGACATTAATCTCTTAGTCCGGTTCTTCCGGGTTGGTTTCGTCCGTTTAGTCCCAGAATGAAGCCCCCTCCTCGGAAATGCTCCAAACCGGAGCTGAGCACCCCCCCTGTGCCCGTGAAGTGGCAGAGACCGGAGCACATGAAGCTCCTGAGCGGGCTGAAGAGGCAGTCCAGAACCATCATGGGGGCCGGAGACCTGGACAGGAGGTACGTTTGTTGTCCTGTTTAATGTATTTAACTCAAGAAACAGTCACTTAATGAGCTCATGTTTTACTAAAGCGGAATTTAAACTTCAATATCGGTAAAAATGAAACTATCGACACCGGATGTTATCTGGTGACTTTCAGCTGAATGCTGTACATTACAACAGGTGTTGATGATGAAAAAACAAAACTTCTGATGTGTTATATCATTAGATATTAAGATCTTTGTGAGGGAGGCACAGAGGCATTGGTGATTAATCACGATAAATTATTGAAATTTCACGATTATATTTGTTTGACAGTCTTAAATTTTCTGACAATAACTGTCAATAGTAAACCTGTGTGTGCTTTATGATTCTTCCCTTCCAGTCTTTAGCACACACATCATTTACATGTCTGTTTTAATTCATTAACGTTTCCTGTTTCCTGTTTCATCTTACATCGACGTCATCGATTTGGTGAAGTACTAAAATGTTGTTGATGCCGGTTTTGATGTGGTTTGACATCCTTACTCCAGGTGTATCTGAGAAGAGGTATCAGGTGTGTGACCCTCTCTCTCTCTGTTTGTCAGATGTTGGTCGTCTCGTCCACTGAGCCGCTGACTCTAAGGAACTGTGACCCCCCTAACATACAGAGACAGACCTCCAATCAGAGCAGACCCGTGGGACGCACCGTTCCCCCCAGACTCATCTTCAGACCAACACCTTTAGCAGGTACGGAGCTCGCCATCCATCGAGGTGTGAAGAGTTCATGTTAGGAGACGCCTGGTCCACACTGACAGGGCAGCCAATCAGACCTGATGTTAATTATTGAGCTGCAAATCATGCAAAACATCTTGACTGGTTTAAACAAGTTTAATATTTACGTTTTCTCGTTGTCTACATTTTTGTCTCTTCTTTGTGGATGTTTAAACATTTTTATGTCTCGTTGTTTTTCGATTTCATCTGCTCTATGATAAAGTCATAACAGTGTAATATCCCCCCCAGGTGTGTGTCCCCCTGCCACAACCCCCCCCCCCCCCCCCCTCCTAGCCCCCCTCCTGGTCCTGAAGACCCCAGCCCCCACCATGGGCCCCGCAAGGAGACTCCCAGCTCCCTCAAAAGTGCTTCTAGTCCCTCTACTCCAGGGAGAGCCATCTACAAAAACTGGAGCCTCTGCTGCCCCCTCCTGTCAGACAGCCACTACTGCATCCCCCCAGCCTGCGACCCCCCCGTCACCCCGGTTACCCCGGTTACCGCACCTGTCACACCCAGTTCTGACTCTGCAGCAGGGGGAACGATTACTCAGAAACCCTCAGAGCAACAGATCTCCAGTCCTCCTCCTCCTGCTGCCTCACCCTCTATCAGCTCCCTCATTTCAGCACTGGCTACCAAGCCCACTCCCCCCCCTCCCTCAAGCCCAGCAGCTGCCCTCCCTGCCGGATTAGGTCGAAGCTGCATGTTGAAGGAGGACAGTCCCAGGATTATTGGAGTGAAATGTGTGGTGGACTTTGAGCAGATCTACAGATACCTGAGTGTGATCCTGAAGCCCGACAAGGAGTGTCACCTGACCCCCATGGGTGAGTCACAGACCCCACCCTTATTGTCCTTTAACATCTTTTATCCAGGGCCTGCTGCTGCTGCTGCTCTACCCTGATTAAAGGACGTTTGAGGACCTGAGTGTGCCCTAAGTCTCACCCCAGTCTCCCAGAATCCAACATTTTAATTCAAACTATAACTCAGCGGACTCTCGGGGAGGATCCAAAGGATGTCCTGGAGCACATGATTCACTTAAGGCAAATTTAATTGGTGCAAAGGACGACCGTTTGGACACACTGCGTCCTCCTCGGAGACAAACCCTGACCTGACTCTGAGGAAGACGCAATGTGTCCAGGAAGTGATCAGAGGCAGAACGTGTTTGTTTTAATTTTTTCATTCTCCTCTTTTAAATAATCACATGATATGTTTTTGTGTCCTCCAGAGGGCGCTATCATGCTGGATCTGCTGATGTCTCTGCCCGAGGAGCTTCCACAGCTTGACTGCAAAGAGCTGCAGAAACACCTGAAACAGGTAAATCTTAGAGACAGAGTTGTTAAAGCTGCTGACGTCTTTAGGAAACACAGAAGTTCTAAACGTGTTGACTCGACCTGATGAGTAATTATTTAAAAAAAAGACATGCTGAGTGAAAACATTTAGTCCAAACCAGACGAGTCTCCACAGATGTGCAGAATCTGAGCATCATGTTAATGGATCATGATGTAGACATACTGTCAAACATCACTTCCTGCTTGCCAGCATATCACTTCAGGTGAAAACGAGGTAGTAACTCGCTGCTCTTCTTCTTGGTGTCTGCAGGTGTATCAGAGCCTCTCCTCCTCCGCTGACTCCATGACGGCAGGAGACGTGCTCAAAGACCTGCAGGGCCAACTCAGTACTCCGACCGAGTCTCCTGCTGCTCCAGAGAGGGACGAATCCGACGCTCAGCAGAACCTCACTGATGCACACAGCGATGGGGTCGCACCGCAGCCACATGACGCTGAGAGCCAATCATCTGAGATCAGCAATACCACATCACAGCAGGACGCGGACATTACCGGGGTCTGCCCCCCTCTCAACCCTTTCATGGTGCCTGTGAAACTTAAAGTGCAGAAAAGTTCCACTTCAAACTGCGTCAGCGTGAAAGATTCTTTATTTAAAAAAAAATTCTTTATCATTTCAGACCAGAACAAAAGAACCAAACATTGGTCAGATTCATCCTGGTCTTCTTTACTGATTTTACTACCTCTTCAGTGTAAATAAGTCTCGGAGCTCCTCAAAACATGTGTGTGAAGTTTCTTGTTATTAATCCACTCTGATCCTGTATTTGATCATGTTTATAAACCCCTCTATTTCAGCCCTGCTCAGAACAGGCTGTTTCTGTGTCTGTACCTTTAAATATGTAAATGAGCTGTGTCTGACCACGCCCCCTCTCTAGAAGGACTCGGGTGCCTCTGGCTTTCTAGCTCTATGTCTTCAGAGGGCAGAACAAACACCTAGCTGTGGGAGTGTCACCCACCTGGGGGAGGGGTTACTTCATGTCATGAAGGGAAAATCTCCAAACGGCCTGTTTGAGCACACATTTTCTGAAAAGTGGAGCAGGCAAAAGACGGAGAGGATGGACTTTTCTCATTGGGGGGTTTGTAGACAGACCAGAGACACATTAGAGTTAGAGAAACATGGAGAAGAGGATGTTATAACATGTGACTTTTAAAACTGAAACACTGAAGCTGCTGAGTAATCAGGATGTGTAAAAACGTTTCTGCAGGTTTATTGAAGTTTCTACAAATTAATTGATTTCTGTTCCACGTCTGTGAAGTTGAACCCCAGATCACTCTGATGTTGTGTTGTTTTTGGAGGTTGCTGGACGGCTCAAACCGGAGGATTAAAAGTTTGGTCGGATTGGTCGTCTCATTTACTGAATGTGTTCATCAGAGAATTCCTCGTTTCTGTCAGGTTGATTTTCTGTCACTTTCAGTCGGCTCATTCTTTCAGATGAAACTGAACTGAGAAGGTCTTCATTAAAGAAAATGTAAAAAACGACGCCTTGTTTTCATTATTGATGAATCTGCAGATTGTTTCTTGATCGAGTTTTGGATCAGAGGTTCTAGATTACATCCGTGTTCAGTAGAGCTGTGCGGTTTGTGTCCAGAGAGTCTCAGATGATCCAGACGAGGTTTTCACACATCGTGCAGAGTTCAGCAGCAGCTCATGGTGAGTGAATGTGTTCGTAACAATCACTATAAAGAACCAGAGAAGTGAAATGACACATTACAGGTGTGTGTGTTTAAATGGCATCATAAAAGAACTTTAAGGCAGATCAGGAACAATTCACAGTAGCAACAAACTGATCTACAGGGCCAGTGACGTTTGGGTGGAGCCGGACTCTGGTGGGTCAGAGAGGAGAATATCCCCCACCCACCCATTACACAGTATGCAGGTCAGACAGGAACACATTCAGTGAAAGACTCATCCTCCCATGATGCACCACAGAACGCCACAGGAGGTCATCAAACTCTATAACTCCTCCCATTGAGAGTAGAACACTTACAGCTGCTTTCACACCTTGAGAAAACTCCTGAAGTATTCGTCATCTAGTTGATCAACTGAGGAAAATTTTAAAAGTGATTATATTAAAAAAATTCCTGAAAACCTCCTGAAGTGTTGGTGGTGAGCGTCACGTGTGAACACAAACAGCTGAATGTTTCTCTCTTCACCTGGAGTTTCTCCTCCAGCCTCCTTGTATTTATTCTGCAGAAAGTCAGAGTGAGCTGATGTGAGAACGCAGCAGGATATAATCAGGAGAATTCACCTGGAGCGAGTGGGAGGGGGTGGTGACGTTTATTCCCTGTGATCGCTGCATGACCATAGACTGTCTGCACGCCACCTCTACCATCTCCGTGCTCTAATGAACCTGCTGCATTATGTTTCCTGTTTTCCAGTATGTTCTTCTCCACTCTTTAGTTCAGAGTGTGATTCTGTTCAACTACATGTAGCATTGATAGTGTGGAGGCCATTTTAATCATGATAACTTTAGTTTCAGAAGTATGGTTTAAGTTTGTGTTAATAGAGTATATTTTTTGTGTTGTAAGAAATAAGTATTAATTTATGAGAAGTACTTGATTTGACATGGAAACTTTTATGGTGAATAATGGATTTATTTGGGCATATTTTGGCAGGTATTTTGTGTTATGGGTGGAGCCGAGTTAAGGTGGAGCCGAGTTAATTAATTTGGCTGCGATGCACAGGTGGAGAGAAAAAAGGTAGATCGTTTTGTTTGTGGACTGTGGTGGAGGTTTATGAGCCAAGCAGCAAATGTTTTTTGATCGTGACCTTTTGTTTTGAGTTTTGATATATTCATTTTGGATCTGTTCTGGATACAAGTGGAATTACGAATAAAATAAGAAATCAAGTGAAACAACGGATCTGTGAGTATATTAAAGTGGACACGCATCAGGAACGAACAGGTTGGCTCCTATGACACAAGTGACAATTTTTATATGACACACAAGAAGAAATTGCCACTACATAAAATCAAAAAACAGCGTGAGCAGTTCAGCTGTTTGTCCTGGAATCTTGCCACATGAATGACAGCCTGTGATTGCGGCTTCCGCAACAGCTGATTATATTACAATGAATGAATAAATGACTCGGGTACGATTTACAAAGTTGAAAAAGGAACAAGGAGAGCAGCCTTGGAAGCAAAAGCAGCTGCCTTGAAACAAAAACAGGCTTTGGCATTAAAGGAGGCACATCTCGTGGCTGAGAAGGAGGAGCTAGAAATTCAAACAGCATTAGCAGTGTCAAATGCAAAAATTAAAGTATATGAAGGACATGACATTCCTGAAATTGGTGATGGAATGAATGAATATTATGCTGTAGAAGCCATGACACACAATCAAAGGGGTGCTAATGAGCAGAAAATGTCAATTCCTGTTAATATGGACCACAGTCAGCGTTCAGTCCCATCATTAGGAGCGAGACAAAAGTCACAAAGGCTACATGAGTCCATCACAACGCATAATACTGTTCCCAAACAACCTACAGATCATAATTATGAACTCTATGATGTCATGAAACGACAAACAGACATCACAGAAACGCTTGTCAATCATCAACGATCAGCTCGCTTGCCACAACGTGATATTCCTGTGTTTTGTTGTGACTCACTTGATTTTAGATCCTTTATGAAGGCCTTTGAACATGTTGTGGACTCGAAAACTGACAACAATGTAGACAAACTGTTCTTTTTGGAGCAATTCACAAGAGGTGAGCCTCATGATGTGGTAAAAGGTTGCCAACATATGCCTGCTGGCCGTAGCTGTAAAGAAGCAGTGCGCCTGCTGGAAGACCACGATGGAAACCCTCTTAAAATTGCGACAGCTTTAATGGATAAGCTATTTAGATGGCCACAAATAAAATCAGAGGATGCTAAAACCCTTCATGGGTTTTCACTTTTTCTTTTAAACTGTCGCAATGCTTTGGAGGATGTGGATTATATGGATGAGTTGGACAATCCAGCCAACATGAGGGTTGTGATCTCAAAACTGCCATATAAAATGAGAGAAAAATGGCGAGCTTTGGCTTTTGACATCAAAGAAAGAAAACAAACTCGAATAAGATTTGTGGATCTTGTAAACTTTGTGGACAAAGAGGCAAAAATGGTGAATGACCCCCTCTTTGGAGACCTGCAGGGAGTTGCAGGTGAATGGAAAGACAGAAAAATGCCTGTTACGGTAAAAATTACAAAGAAAGATAAACCAAGAGGAAGTAGCTTTGCTACTAATGTATCTTTAAGTGAAGAAATTGAAAATGTTAAAGGTAAAGCCCCCAACTTGTGTAGCAACAGTGCCCTCACCAGGCCATGTCTGTTTTGCAGAAAGAACCACACTATGGCCGAGTGTTACCAAATCACAGAGAGACCACACAAAGAAAAATTGGACATTTTGCGGAAGAACGGCATATGTTTTGCTTGTTTATTAAAAGGACACCTCAGCAAAGACTGTAAAAAGAGATTAACATGTCAAGTGTGCTCGCTGAAACACCCAAGCTTGTTGCACATTTATAAAAATGAAAATGTTTCAAAGCAAACAAACACAAGTTGTCAAACAGAAAACACTGGATGTGACTGGATTTCAAGTGCACTTGTGAGTCTAAATCATGTAGCAACTCCGTCTACTGGGGCCGGAGACAGCTGCATTCTGTCTATTCTGCTGGTGTATGTCAAGTCAAAAGAAGGGACAAAAATTGTGAAAACGTATGCGTTTATGGATCCTGGGAGCTCAGGACATTTTGTACTAATGCATTGGCAAAGCAACTTAACCTAAATGGTAAAGGAACACAGATTGTCTTAAGCACTATGAACTCAACCAAACAAGTAAAGGGCCGTCTTGTAAGAAACTTGGAAATCAGTGGAATCATTGAGAATAAATTTGTCACCATTTCAAAGGTTTTTACTCAAAACAACATTCCAGTTGGAAAGAAAAATATCCCCCTCCAGAAGGATATTGATAAATGGACATATCTTAAAGAAGTGAAGCTGCCACACATTGATGCTGATGTTGGGCTGCTAATTGGTAATGATGTTCCTGAAGTTTTTGAGCCATGGAGAGTGATTAACAGTAAAAACAATGGCCCATATGCTGTCAAAACAATTCTTGGATGGACTGTCAATGGACCAATCAGAGGACAAGAGGATGGAGAGCATCAAGCTATTAGTGTGAATCGGATATCAGTCGATACTATAGAAAGGATGCTCATGCAGCAATACAATGTGGATTTTCCAGAACGTGCCTTTGATGAAAAAGTGGAAATGTCAATTGAGGACAAAAGGTTCACGTATGCTGTGTCAAATTCTGTGGAACATAAGGAAGGACACTACTATATTAAGTTGCCAACAAAGGAGTCGGAGATCAGGATGCCAAACAATCAAATTGCAGCAGTGCAGCGTGCACTCACACTGAAGAAAAGACTCAACAGGAATCCTGATTTTCATAAGGAGTATTCTGACTGTATCACAGACATGTTAAAAAATGGATATGCTGTCAAAGTTCCAGAAACACAACTGAGTCGGCAGGATGGCAAAGTGTGGTATAGTCCACATCATGGAGTTTACCATCCGCAAAAGAAAAAACTGCGGGTGGTATTTGACTGTGCCGCCAGTTATCAGGGAGTGTCTCTCAACCAAAAGCTGCTTCAGGGCCCAGATCTAACTAACACACTTATAGGAGTGCTGACTCGCTTCAGGCAGGAAAAAATAGCAATGATGGCTGACATTGAAGCCATGTACCATCAAGTGAGAGTTCCAGAAGAGGACACAGACCTTCTACGTTTTCTTTGGTGGCCAGAAGGGGATCTCACTCAAGAAATGGCTGAATATAAAATGGTTGTCCATCTGTTTGGGGCAACCTCATCCGCCAGCTGTGCAAATTATGCTTTGCGCAAAACCGCAGAAGATAATAAAGCTAAGGCATTGCCTGATGTTTTTGAAACAGTGTTGAAAAACTTTTATGTGGATGATTGCTTAAAGGCGGTCAGCAATGAGGAGGACGCTATAGCTCTAAGGAAAAACCTCACAACTTTGTGTGCTGCAGGCGGTTTCAAACTCTCAAAGTGGACTAGCAACAGCCGCACACTCTTGCAGTCGGTGCCTGAGAATGAAAGGGCTAAAGAAGTGAAAGGTCTGGATCTTTCAAAAGATGCTCTTCCTATAGAAAGAGCACTAGGTGTGCTGTGGTGTGAAAACTCTGACTCATTCAAGTTCAAAGTTGCCATGAAGGAAAAACCAATGACAAGAAGAGGAGTTCTTTCTATTGTGAGTTCAATATATGACCCGCTTGGTTTTATTGCTCCAGTTGTACTCCCTGCAAAAATGATCCTCCAAAGACTGTGCAAGGAAAAGATTTCCTGGGATGAGGAAATTCCTCAACATCTTTTGCATGAATGGTCGGTCTGGGTGACCCAACTGCCTCAAGTAGCCAGCTTCCAGATAACTAGGTGCATCAAACCAAATGAGTTTGGTCCGATTGTTGCAGCCCAGCTCAATCACTTCTCAGATGCCAGCGAAACCGGTTATGGAACAGTATCATATCTTAAGTTGACAAATGATAAAGGTCATGTTCCCCGGGCCTTTATGATGGGAAAAGCAAGAGTAGCCCCACTGAAACAAACAACCATTCCTCGAATGGAGCTTACTGCAGCAGTAATGGCTGTAAACATTGACAAGGTGATAAAAAGAGAGCTACAGATTGATCTTCAGGCCTCAGCTTTTTGGACGGATAGCACAGCTGTGCTAAAATACATTGCAAATGAAGCACTGCGGTTGAAGACTTTTGTTGCTAACAGAATTACAGTGATCAAGGAGGCTACAAGTGTGGAACAGTGGAGTCACGTGGAAACTTCTAAAAATCCAGCGGATCATGCCTCACGTGGACTGACAGTGGAACAGTTTTTGACCAATCAGATCTGGACAAAGGGGCCATCCTTCTTAAAGGATGCAAGCAAAACGGAAACTGACAAACATGAAAGCCTGAGGCTCTCTAAAGATGACGAAGAGGTGAGAAAAGCAATAGTGGTGCTTTCAACAATCACAGAGAGCTTGTGTGCAGTTGGAAAATTAATAAATCACTATTCAAGCTGGTGGCGTCTAAAACGAGCCATAGCCTGGATACTCAGAGCGAAAGACCATTTGATTTCGAAAAACAAGAAAATAAGAGAAACAGCTGTTGGCGCTAAAGCTTCACCAAACCAAGGGCATCTTACTGTGGAAGAGTTGAACAGAGCAGAAATGCAGATTGTTAAGTATTGTCAGCGTTGCAGCTTCCAAGAAGAGATTTCAGCTTTGGAAAGAGGAAAACAGGTGCTGAAAAAAAAGGTCCTATCTACAGACTGGATCCACACCTTAAAGATGGCATGCTCAGAGTTAGAGGACGATTGAATAGATCTGCAATGCCAGAAAGTTCAAAACACCCTATAATAATGCCAAAGGATCTTCATGCCACAAACTTGTTGCTGCAGGACATACAAGAGAAAACTGGACACTCTGGCAGAAACTTCATGCTCTCTCGTCTGCGCCAACGGTATTGGATACCCTCAGCTAATGCTGCAGTGAAAAAGCTTTTGTTCCGTTGTGTCATTTGCAGAAAAAATAATGCTAAAGCTCAAGAACAGAAAATGGCAGACTTGCCAGTGGATCGGCTGCTACCTGACAAACCCCCTTTTACAAACGTAGGGATAGACTATTTTGGTCCCATAGAGGTCAAGAAAGGTCGCAGCATCATCAAAAGATATGGAGTGTTGTTTACATGCTTAACAACACGTGCTCTGCACATTGAAGTTTCCCACACGCTGGACACAGATTCATGCATAAATGCAATTCGACGCTTCATGTGTAGAAGAGGACAGGTAGCTCTCATCAGATCCGATAATGGTACCAACTTAGTAGGAGCTGATAGAGAGCTAAGAGCTTCTTTACAAGAAATGAATCAAACCAAGATACAAAATACTCTTACAGAGGGATACAATGGATTTTTAATCCACCCGCTGGCCCGCACTTTGGTGGTATATGGGAGAGACAAGTAAAGTTGGTGAAGAGGATCTTAAAGTCAGTGCTTCGTGAACAAACAATTGATGATGAGTGCCTACAAACTCTTCTCTGTGAAGTGGAAGCTATAATCAATGACCGACCAATAACTGCATCATCCGATGACCCAAACGACCTCGAAGCTCTAACGCCAAATCATTTATTGTCGCTCAAGAAGAAACCATTGCTGCCACCTGGTCTTTTCAGTAAGGATGATTGCTACTCACGTCGAAGGTGGAAGCAAACTCAATATCTGGCAGATTTATTTTGGAAAAGGTGGGTGAAGGAGTATCTACCAAACCTTCAGGAGTGCCAGAAGTGGAACAAAATTAAACAAAATCTTCAGCTAGGAGACATTGTCATGATCTTGGATGAAAATGCACCAAGAAATTCTTGGCTGCTCGGGAGAGTAGTGCAGACAAAAATGGATTCAAAAGGTCTTGTTTGGCGTGTGCTGGTCAAGACCAGATCAAGCACTTTGGAACGACCTGTTGCCAAACTTTGTCTCATCTGTGAGACTGATGACTAATGACATAACAACTAATGACTGACACTGACTAAGGGGTGTAGGTGGATCGCTGCCCCGCAAATGACTATCAGTAACTCTCTTTCCAGGAAGAATCGAAAAAAAAAAAAAAAAAAAAATCTGTTGTGTATGAAATGTAATGTGTATGAAATTGATTAAATAGTAGGATCGTTATAGTTTTGGAGAATTCCTTTGTTAATGTAAGCAGTGTGATATACACTATTGAAGAAAGGTAATTATAATTCCTCCTGCCTTATAATTAGGGGCCGGATTTGTGGAGGCCATTTTAATCATGATAACTTTAGTTTCAGAAGTATGGTTTAAGTTTGTGTTAATAGAGTATATTTTTTGTGTTGTAAGAAATAAGTATTAATTTATGAGAAGTACTTGATTTGACATGGAAACTTTTATGGTGAATAATGGATTTATTTGGGCATATTTTGGCAGGTATTTTGTGTTATGGGTGGAGCCGAGTTAAGGTGGAGCCGAGTTAATTAATTTGGCTGCGATGCACAGGTGGAGAGAAAAAAGGTAGATCGTTTTGTTTGTGGACTGTGGTGGAGGTTTATGAGCCAAGCAGCAAATGTTTTTTGATCGTGACCTTTTGTTTTGAGTTTTGATATATTCATTTTGGATCTGTTCTGGATACAAGTGGAATTACGAATAAAATAAGAAATCAAGTGAAACAACGGATCAGTGAGTATATTAAAGTGGACACGCATCAGGAACGAACAGGTTGGCTCCTATGACACAAGTGACAATTTTTATATGACACACAAGAAGAAATTGCCACTACAGATAGTCACAGAGATAGTCTCCTGCTGTGAGGTGTATGTGTGAACAACCAGATCAGGAGAATATCTGCAGTAGTCCTCCTGAAGTTATCTGGATATTTTCAGAAGTGCAGATGTTAAAACAGCTTTAGTTCGTCTCTGGACTTCTTACTCGTAAAAAGAAATCAGTGCAGTCTGGCTGTGAACAGGTCAATCATTTCTCTCAGTCTCATGTGTGCAGTCTGTAAATATTGTTCATATATTCAGTTCCCTGAGCTCGTACACAGCTTATTGTCTTAGTTCTGCTTATTCTACTTATATTTCTATATTGTGTTTCTATATATTTCTATATTGTGTATCTATACCCCCCCTCCCCCCCAGGATTAATAAAGTATTTCTGATAGTTTACTGAAATATAAGAGTAAACCAAACGGTTGCACAAACAACCAAAAGGCTGTGGGAGTTCAGAGGGAGCGCTCGGCTGTGTTTGTGCGTTATATTTTTTTGACAGCTTTACGATGTTTGTCTTGTAAACTTTTTCATCTCAGCTCATGCTGGTTGTGTAACGCAAAGATCAAAGGACGGCGTCGTCATCGTCCTGCTGGGTGACAGGTCAGAGGGCGGTCCGAACACTGAAGCTGCAACATGCAAAGGTTGTGGCTGTCCAGAGAGAGAGAGAGAGGACGAAGCCACTCAGGTGAAGCCAGTCAGCAATCACAGGAAGGTGGGCGGGGTCTCCAAGTAACCAGCAAGCAAGCCATGATCGACCACCAGAGGGAGCCAAAACCTCTGAAACAGAAAAAGTACCAAGAAAACACACATGGCCAGGGCCGTCACCCCTCCCCATAAACAGAGACACACCTGTGTCGTAAACATCAGACTACTGCTCGAGAAAGAGCGTCTGCCATCACATTCTCCCGACCAATGATGTGACAAATAATCAAATCAACCTTTGATCGCTGTTCTGCATGCTAGACGGAAAAGTTAGAGGGCTATGGTCAGTGAATACCGTGACTGGTGTTGACTCTAGACTGTAAATACAAATGTTTGAAGCCTGAGTGACGTCACCCGTCTATTCCTGCAGGGGGCGCTGGAGTCCCGTCGATGGCGGTCTCCATGCTGGAAATGCTGTCTCAGTCTAACTTTCAGTCAACCTAACGACAGGCTGAGAGCTGGAGCTGAGGCGAGTTTTAAGCTTCCTGACGACCCATTACACCGCGCCCGCCTGTCAATCAGGTCAGTTACACACCTTATTGTGAATAACTCTTATCCTTCATCAAATCAAAACTGATGAGTCATCAAAACATTCACCCCCCCCGTACAGTGTGTGCATCAAAACATTCACCCCCCCCGTACAGTGTGTGCAGATCGAGACATGAGCTAATCAGACCTATTTGGTTTTTTGAACCAGGCTGTAAACATGTTAATCTCTGCTGTAAAAACAGGATTTTTAGAATAGGTGTGTATGTGACTTCCTGCAGCCAGCCTCTAGTGGACACTCGAGGAACTGCAGGATTTTACTAACGTTCACTTCATAGAACTGTCGAGCCTAAGTAAGTGCTGATGTCTCCTCCACGACTGAATGATGTAACTGGTGACGCTGGTCTGTGGTTAGTCAAGCTGAGTTCCTCTCCTGTTTGTGAATTTCTATATCTGTATGACAAGAAAGATGTCAAATGAAGCTCAGAGGTTGAATTATAGTCAGAGCTCTTTTTCACCACAAACACGTCGATCCATCGCTAACACATGATTCATCATATTTAGAATCTGTTATAATGGATCTCACTTCACTCTCTCTCACTTCTCCAACAAACTGTTCCAGCCACCTGATGTTTAGAATCATGTTTTATAATAAATTTTGAGGTCCAACATTTACAACACAAGAGGTGACATATTTAACCACTTCCTTAAGGTCCTCTAAGATTACATTATTGGCTTTGATAAAATCAGTTTGTTCATGTGGACACACGCAGTCATAGCAATTAAAACAAAGTTAAAGAATAACCTGAATGCTGTGATTACAGAAAGCTCAAAGATAAAGAGAGGAGCAGCAGTAGGATGTGTCACGTCATCAATTACTCTGTGATGTGGTTGCTTCTCGACCTCTTTCAGAAAGGTGGTGTGTGCAGCGTGTGATGGCTGCAGCCGGCGCCAACATGGCGTTCATGTGTTTGTTGCACAGAGTTCCTTTTGTCAGCCTCATAGAGACCCCGTCCCCTCCTCATGTTCTCCTCTCATGTCGTCAGTCTGTGAAACCTACAGAGCAGCTTTAATGATCTGATTTATCTGATACTGACATTCACAGCTGCGTCTCTTTAAGGCCCCCCTCCCCACGTGCCCTCTTCTTCTGATTTGCCAGCTCTCTGGAAACTCTCTGGGGGGGCAGAATGCTGCATGGCTGCCAGGGGAGGGCTGCCAGAGGAGGGCTGCTCTCCAGGTCTGGGAGAAGAGAGTCTATGTAAGAGGTTTCACCGGTTTACGTAGAGGCTTGAAGCCGTCTGGTGAAATTCTTGGTTTCATATCGGGAACTATGGCGTGATTATTCCATGTCCAAGGGATCATAAAGACTTCAGACCAATAGCTCTTACCTCAGTGATCATGAAATCTCTAGAAAGAACACTGCTCAAACATCTTGTTAGCAAAACAAATCACACACTTGATCCATAACAATTTGCTTATAAGCAAAGATGTGGAACAGAGGATGCTGTTGCCACTCTGGTCCATATCATCACCAAACATTTAGATAAGCCAAATACATTTGCAAAAGCCCTCTTTCTAGACTTTTCATCAGCATTTAACACAATAAAAGCAGACATCTTAGTATCAAAAATGATTCAACAAAAACTTAACCCCTACTTGACTCTTTGGTATATGCTTCTTTTCTCACTAACAGAATCCAGTTTGTGAAGGTGAATAACACCCTTTCATCTGCTATCACAACTAACGTTGGCGCTCCCCAGGGTTGTGTGAGCTCAGCTGTGCAATTCACTTTTTTTGTCAGTCTGATACACAAAATCAGTACACTCTGATGTACTCTGACAATACAGCTCTGATTTCTCTGTTAAGTAACTCTGACGACCCTGGACTGCACCAACATGCTGTGAACAAAATGGTTATGTGGAGTGATAAACACGCTCTAGAGATCAATGCAAAGAAAACAGAGGAAATTGTATTTGGTTCACCGTCTGATGCTCATAAAGCTCCTATTCTTATTCATGATGAAAAAATCAAGCAAGTGTCATCTTATAAATATCTGAGTATAATGATCGACCATCTGCTGTCCTGGAAAGATCACATCGATTACATCTGTAAAAAGACAAAACAAATAATTTATTTCCTCCGCCTTCTGAGATCTTTTGGGGCGAGTCGACGGAGTCTTCTTTTGTTTGTTACCTCTGTGATTCTAAGTGTCCTACAGTGGTGTTTGTGTGTTTGTGTGACGACAATCAATTTCTACAGAGGTGAACCACCGTCTCTGGTATGACCAACTTCAGTTCTGATTGGACGCTTTATGACCTGACAGTTTTGAGTAACTGCAAAATAAAGTCGTAGCTTCCGTTTCTGGTGAAACAAAACTCAACCCTTCCTGGTTCTAACTCATAGTAAGACCCCTCTGTAAATATTAAGGGGGCGTGTCTTCTGGGAGTTCTTTCCCAATAAACAAAACTTCAGCTCTGTGAGTTATTACACATCAGAGGTGATAAGTTACAGCTGGAGCTTCTGTGGGATCTAGATAAACAATGCCCTTTGACCAGCAATAACTGGACGGATACTTCAACTGTGGAGAGTTTATTTTTGGACTGTTTGCTTTGGCTGCCTGAAACGCCCCATCGCCTCCTCGCTCTACCACCGCAACAGAAATACAAGTCTTAGGCACATATACAGATATGGGTTAGGTGGTTAATATATATATCTATACATGTGTTTTTTATAACCATTAGTTGCAGATAAACTCCTGCACACTGTCTTTATTGTACAAAAAAGTTGATATTTTTGTGTAATTTAGACGGTGCTCTCTCTCTTCCTCTTTAGGTTAAAAATATGAGATTTTTTGTTAAAGCTTTGTTTCTTTTTGATGCGATCGGTCATTAAAATCACAGAGATCGTGTTGAAAAGTATCAAAGTTTCAAAATGCATGACCTCCTAATCATCTCTCCAGAAGCTCAAAAACATCTGTTCTTTAAAAATAACAATAATCAAGAAATAAAAAATTTTTTTAAAGTGCAAAGTCCAGATATTTGTAGGCTATTAAACTGAAACATAAATAGCTTCAATAAATATCCATGTAATTGCCCCTTTCTGCATTCATACAATAATATATCAATAGTCATTCATAATTTGTCCGGCTCAATACCGCACAAGACAGCCAATCAGAGCAAACGATACTGGTCTGTTAAATACCTCACTTTTCTTTTTAAGGCTGGATGCCGAATTCCCAGCTTTATGAAATTAAAGTAAGGCGGCTGTGACTGTGTGGTAGAGTCTGTCGTCTCTTAACCATTGGGTCCGATGTGTCCGTGGACAAGACACTTAACCCCAAGTTGCTCCCACTGCTTCGGCTGCAGCGTGTGAATGGATGAGTTAATACTGATGTATTCTTTACACAGCAGCCTCTACCATCAGTGTCTGAATGTGTGTGAATGGATGAATTAATACTGATGGAATCTTTACACAGCAACCTCTACTATCAGTGTCTGAATGTGTATGAATGAATGAGTTAATACTGATGGACTCTTTACTCAGCAGCCTCTACCATCAGTGGTTGAATGTGTAGGTTTGACCTGCGGTGTAAAAGAGCTTTGAGTAGTCAAAAGACTAAAAAAGAAATAAACAAGCTCAAGTCCATTTACCGTAACTGTTTATTGTTTATTGTTTCACTGAGAACAGTGAAAGAAAACAGCCTGATATTGGACACTTTTTAAGGAGAGATCTGAGCCTGCTTCCTTTCACGATGTATTTGCAGCCGTGATATGCATGTTTTTACTGATACTGGTGTTAACACGTTCATTTTAAGGTTCATTTGCCTCAAACAGCATCCTTACCTCATGCAAACTGCAGTTCTTCTAAGAAATATTACAAAGTTGTGGTCATGAAACATGCAGGTTTCATGAATCCAAAATCACACACCTTTAGTCGGTACCTTCAAAGGTCTCCAGCACCTCTTTGTTATAATTATATTATATAGAGCAACCAAACGAGTCCAAAGTAATTTAAAAATAAAACATTCAACTTAAAGTAAACAGGTGCCACATGAAGATGATTGGTAATTGTATGTATTTCCTTAAAGTAAAATATTTCAGGTGAGATTTATTTCCAAAGTCTTTCATTTCATTAACACATTTGTTGACCTCTCGCTTCATTCTGGGTGTTGTCGTCTTTAACATCCTCAGCTACATGATAAAAGGACTACAAAACAGATGAAGGGACACACCCACCCACACACACACACACACACACACACACACACACACAGGAAAGGTGTGTGAGTGGAATAAAATTCAGTTAAGGTAAAATGTTTAATCCCACACTGCGTGTTCTTATCTGAAGAAATCTTATCTGTGATGCGTCCTCGCCTGCCTGACATCATTCAAGTACAGCTGGCCAAGCGTGTCCAGTGTAAATCAAAACTTAACGGGTTCAAAACTTATATTTATTTATTTATATATTTGTTAAATGTTCTGACAATTTGGACTCATTGAGCACTGACACACACACCAGGGAGGTTTCAGCTGCTGGAATGTGATCGGGTGATGGAGCTTTCTTCAACTTTTGTGATTATTTTCTTTGCACTCATCTGCTCTTTCTCTGCTGGCAGAACTGCTTACGGTAAGATAATATATAAGACAATATATTTTAAAAAAACCTCCCCTTTCATTGAGTTCATTGTAGTAAAATGTATTCATTAAATATTTCATTAATCCTGAAGGGAAACTGCAATGTTAAATCGGCCAAATCACATAACTCATATAAATCCCATGTGAGGTAAGAAATACAAATAATTACAAAACTAAAACTATAACTTGAAGTATTTGAGTAAATATTCCCAATGTAATAATAATTTTGATATTTCCAGATTTCCATAACTCTTGGACAGGGCAAAGATACAAAAACACAAGTGCTAAATCTTGTTGTTGGTAAATTTCACCTACATGTGGTCATATCCAGGATTTTATAAATACTCAGGTCGTCAGGTGGTTAAGGTGGTGTTAACGTTGCCTGTTAAAATATCTAAGATTCATTCAGTTTTTCTAAAATTTTACATTGATATAAATACTTTTTGTCGTTGAGCGTCATAACATTATGATTCAAAAACTTTGTACTAAGATTGCTTTCAAGTCAATTGGTGGTATTTAGTTTTTTAAATGTTTTATTTGTTTTTCTGATTCTTAGAATAGGGCTTCATGACTTAAAATGATTGGGATCTCATTAAAAACTTTCAAATGCATGATTAACTCTGAGAATCAACATGGAAACTCCAATTCAATTCTGAAAATTCCCAAAAAAGGGCATTACCTTTTACTTAAAATCAATTCACAAACTGTTTGCCCAATACCTCTCAGGATGGCGTGTTTATCAGAAAGCGGGTCTTTAATTGACGTGCAGAAACAGAAACATCTTTGTAAACAGATGATGCTTTTCAAATCTGCACAACACGCCTGAAAATACAGTATGTCACAAAACATATATATAAACATATCACATATGTTTGCGAGTTCTGGCGAAGAACAGGGCGAGCAAAATGCACTCAAGTGTTTGTGTGTTTGTGTGACGACAATCAATTTCTACAGAGGTGAACCATCGTCTCTGGTATCACTAACTTCAGTTCCTGATTGGACGCTTTATGACCTGACAGTTGAACATTTTTGAACAAAATAAAGTCGTAGCTTCCGTTTCTGGTGAAACAAAACTCAACCCTTCCTGGTTCTAACTCATAGTAAGACCCCTCTGTAAATATTAAGGGGGCATGTCTTCTGGGAGTTCTTTCCCAATAAACAAAACTTCAGCTCTGTGAGTTATTACACATCAGAGGCGATAAGTTACAGCTGGAGCTTTTGTGGGATCCGGAAAACAATGCCCTTTGACCAGCAATAACTGGACGGATACTTCAACTGTGGAGAGTTTATTTTTGGAATAGAAACTTTGCTTGGAAACCTTGTTCCTTTGTCAACTAAAGCTCTTGTGCGAGTGACATAAACTCGATCAATCCCATAGTCCTCTGATTTTCCAGTCTTGACACCAACAAGCTAACTAGCTTACTGAAAGAAGTCATCTAGAGAACCAAAAAGAATTCCATGAAAGAATATGAATAAAATGGAGAGCAATTTCAGAACAATAAGTGAACAAGTTGGACATTTTTTTTATTTTGGGGCAGTAAGCAGTGAGTTTTATCTACAGACCAAAGAGCCTACTAAGTTCACAACTGCATACGTTTAAAGTATCTTCTGAAGAGCTTGTCTACTGTAAAATGACATGATTCCATTTTGGTAAAAATGTAAATTGCAAATTTAAGCATGTAAAGAGGATGTCAACAAAAGATTACGATTCGGATTCAAAATCTTTATTTTCCCACAAGGAGAAATGTGTTTTGCAGCAGGACCACACAGAAGAATAAAAAAGTATTAGTATAAGTTTAGGTAACAAAAAAAATGGTTTGAAACTTTTGTGAGACAAATAGGACTAGACAAACTCACCATATTCAAACTTTTTCCACAACAGCGCTTATGAGTGGGCCAACTGATGGCAATCCCACATCTCAGAAACCTGAGAAAAATGAGGTGATGAATGAGTTGGGGCCAATTAAAGGCACCCCCACAACTGATCAGCCTGGCACAACTGATGCAACAAGTGGAACTACTGAGGGCACCCCCACAACTGATCAGCCTGTCACAACTGATGCAACAAGTGGAACTACTGAGGGCACCCCCACAACTGGTCAGCCTGTCACAACTGATGCAACAAGTGGAACTACTGAGGGCACCCCCACAACTGATCAGCCTGGCACAACAGATGCAACAATTGGAACTACTGAAGGCACGCCCACAATTGATCAGCCTGGCACAACAGATGCAACAAGTGGAACTACTGAGGTCTTGTCTACAACTGGTCAGCCTGGCACAACTGAGGCAACAAGTGAAACTACTGAGGTATTGTCCACAACTGATCAGCCTGGAACAACTGATGCAACAAGTGGAACTACTGAGGGCACCCCCACAACTGATGCAACAAGTGGAACTACTGAGGGCACCCCCGCAACTGATCAGCCTGTCACAACTGATGCAACAAGTGGAACTACTGAGGTCTTGTCAACAACTGATCAGCCTGTCACAACTGATGCAACAAGTGGAACTACTGAGGGCACCCCCACAACTGATCAGCCTGCCACAACTGATGCAACAAGTGGAACTACTGAGGGCACCCCCACAACTGATCAGCCTGTCACAACTGATGCAACAAGTGGAACTACTGAGGGCTTGTCCACAACCGATCAGCCTGGAACAACTGATGCAACAAGTGGAACTACTGAAGGCACCCCCACAACTGATCAGCCTGCCACAACTGATGCAACAAGTGGAACTACTGAGGGCACGCCCACAACTGATCAGCCTGTCACAACTGATGCAACAAGTGGAACTACTGAGGGCACCCCCACAACTGATCAGCCTGTCACAACTGATGCAACAAGTGGAACTACTGAGGGCTTGTCCACAACTGATCAGCCTGGGACAACAGATGCAACAAGTGGAACTACTGAGGGCACCCCCACAACTGATCAGCCTGTCACAACTGATGCAACAAGTGGAACTACTGAGGGCACCCCCACAACTGATCAGCCTGTCACAACTGATGCAACAAGTGGAACTACTGAGGGCTTGTCCACAACTGATCAGCCTGGCACAACAGATGCAACAAGTGGAACTACTGAGGGCACCCCCACAACTGATCAGCCTGTAACAACTGATGCAACAAGTGGAACTACTGAGGGCTTGTCCACAACTGATAAGCCTGGCACAACTGATGCAACAAGTGGAACCACTCAGGGCACCCCCACAACTGATCAGCCTGCCACAACTGATGCAACAAGTGGAACTACTGAGGGCACCCCCACAACTGGTCAGCCTGTCACAACTGATGCAACAACTGGAACTACTGAGGGCACCCCCACAACTGATCAGCCTGGCACAACAGATGCAACAATTGGAACTACTGAAGGCACGCCCACAATTGATCAGCCTGGCACAACAGATGCAACAAGTGGAACTACTGAGGTCTTGTCCACAACTGGTCAGCCTGGCACAACTGAGGCAACAAGTGAAACTACTGAGGTATTGTCCACAACTGATCAGCCTGGAACAACTGATGCAACAAGTGGAACTACTGAGGGCACCCCCACAACTGATGCAACAAGTGGAACTACTGAGGGCACCCCCGCAACTGATCAGCCTGTCACAACTGATGCAACAAGTGGAACTACTGAGGTCTTGTCAACAACTGATCAGCCTGGCACAACTGATGCAACAAGTGGAACTACTGAGGGCACCCCCACAACTGATCAGCCTGCCACAACTGATGCAACAAGTGGAACTACTGAGGGCACCCCCACAACTGATCAGCCTGTCACAACTGATGCAACAAGTGGAACTACTGAGGGCTTGTCCACAACCGATCAGCCTGGAACAACTGATGCAACAAGTGGAACTACTGAGGGCTTGTCCACAACTGATCAGCCTGGCACAACTGATGCAACAAGTGGAACCACTGAGGGCACGCCCACAACTGATCAGCCTGTCACAACTGATGCAACAAGTGGAACTACTGAGGGCTTTTCCACAACCGATCAGCCTGGCACAACTGATGCAACAAGTGGAACTACTGAGGGCACCCCCACAACTGATCAACCTGTAACAACTGATGCAACAAGTGGAACTACTGAGGGCTTGTCCACAACTGATCAGCCTGTCACAACTGATGCAACAAGTGGAACCACTGAGGGCACCCCCACAACTGATCAGCCTGCCACAACTGATGCAACAAGTGGAACCACTGAGGGCACGCCCACAACTGGTCAGCCTGTCACAACTGATGCAACAAGTGAAACTACTGAGGGCACGCCCACAACTGATCAGCCTGTCACAACTGATGCAACAAGTGGAACTACTGAGGGCACGCCCACAACTGGTCAGCCTGTCACAACTGATGCAACAAGTGGAACTACTGAGGGCACGCCCACAACTGGTCAGCCTGTCACAACTGATGCAACAAGTGAAACTACTGAGGGCACGCCCACAACTGATCAGCCTGTCACAACAGATGCAACAAGTGGAACTACTGAAGGCACGCCCACAACTGATCAGCCTGTCACAACTGAGGCAACAAGTGGAACTACTGAGGGTACCCCCACAACTGATGCAACAAGTGGAACTACTGAGGGCACCCCCACAACTGAACAGCCTACCACAACTGATGCAACAAGTGGAACTACTGAGGGCTTGTCCACAACTGATCAGCCTGGCACAACAGATGCAACAAGTGGAACTACTGAGGGCTTGTCCACAACTGATCAGCCTGCCACAACTGATGCGACAAGTGGAACTACTGAGGGCACCCCCACAACTGATCAGCCTGCCCTAACTGATGCAACAAGTGGAACTACTGAGGGCGCGCCCACAACTGATCAGCCTGTCACAACTGATGCAACAAGTGGAACTACTGAGGGCACGCCCACAACTGATCAGCCTGGCACAACTGAGGCAACAAGTGGAACTACTGAGGTCTTGTCCACAACTGGTCAGCCTGGCACAACTGAGGCAACAAGTGAAACTACTGAGGTATTGTCCACAACTGATCAGCCTGGAACAACTGATGCAACAAGTGGAACTACTGAGGGCACCCCCACAACTGATGCAACAAGTGGAACTACTGAGGGCACCCCCACAACTGATCAGCCTGTCACAACTGATGCAACAAGTGGAACTACTGAGGGCACCCCCACAACTGATCAGCCTGGCACAACAGATGCAACAAGTGGAACTACTGAGGTCTTGTCCACAACTGATCAGCCTGTCACAACTGAGGCAACAAGTGGAACTACTGAGGGCACCCCCACAACTGATCAGCCTGCCACAACTGATGCAACAAGTGGAACTACTGAGGGCACCCCCACAACTGATCAGCCTGGCACAACAGATGCAACAAGTGGAACTACTGAGGGCTTGTCCACAACTGATCAGCCTGTCACAACGGATGCAACAAGTGGAACCACTGAGGGCACCCCCACAACTGATCAGCCTGCCACAACTGATGCAACAAGTGGAACTACTGAGGGCTTGTCCACAACTGATCAGCCTGGCACAACAGATGCAACAAGTGGAACTACTGAGGGCACCCCCACAACTGATCAGCCTGTAACAACTGATGCAACAAGTGGAACTACTAAGGGCTTGTCCACAACTGATCAGCCTGTCACAACTGATGCAACAAGTGGAACTACTGAGGGCACACCCAGAACTGGTCAGCCTGTCACAACTGATGCAACAAGTGGAACTACTGAGGGTACCCCCACAACTGATGCAACAAGTGGAACTACTGAGGGCTTGTCCACAACTGATCAGCCTGGCACAACAGATGCAAGAAGTGGAACTACTGAGGGCACCCCCACAACTGATCAGCCTGTAACAACTGATGCAACAAGTGGAACTACTGAGGGCTTGTCCACAACTGATCAGCCTGGCACAACTGATGCAACAAGTGGAACCACTGAGGGCACCCCCACAACTGATCAGCCTGTCACAACTGATGCAACAAGTGGAACTACTGAGGGCTTTTCCACAACCGATCAGCCTGGCACAACTGATGCAACAAGTGGAACTACTGAGGGCACCCCCACAACTGATCAACCTGTAACAACAGATGCAACAAGTGGAACTACTGAGGGCTTGTCCACAACTGATCAGCCTGTCACAACGGATGCAACAAGTGGAACCACTGAGGGCACCCCCACAACTGATCAGCCTGCCACAACTGATGCAACAAGTGGAACTACTGAGGGCTTGTCCACAACTGATCAGCCTGGCACAACAGATGCAACAAGTGGAACTACTGAGGGCACCCCCACAACTGATCAGCCTGTAACAACTGATGCAACAAGTGGAACTACTAAGGGCTTGTCCACAACTGATAAGCCTGGCACAACTGATGCAACAAGTGGAACCACTCAGGGCACCCCCACAACTGATCAGCCTGCCACAACTGATGCAACAAGTGGAACCACTGAGGGCACGCCCACAACTGATCAGCCTGTCACAACTGATGCAACAAGTGGAACTACTGAGGGCACACCCAGAACTGGTCAGCCTGTCACAACTGATGCAACAAGTGGAACTACTGAGGGCACGTCCACAACTGATCAGCCTGTCACAACTGAGGCAACAAGTGGAACTACTGAGGGCACCCCCACAACTGATCAGCCTGGCATAACAGATGCAACAAGTGGAACTACTGAAGGCACGCCCACAACTGATCAGCCTGTCACAACTGAGGCAACAAGTGGAACTACTGAGGGCACCCCCACAACTGATCAGCCTGGCACAACTGATGCAACAAGTGGAACTACTGAGGGCACCCCCACAACTGATCAGCCTGGCACAACTGATGCAACAAGTGGAACTACTGAGGGTACCCCCACAACTGATGCAACAAGTGGAACTACTGAGGGCTTGTCCACAACTGATCAGCCTGGCACAACAGATGCAAGAAGTGGAACTACTGAGGGCACCCCCACAACTGATCAGCCTGTAACAACTGATGCAACAAGTGGAACTACTGAGGGCTTGTCCACAACTGATCAGCCTGGCACAACTGATGCAACAAGTGGAACCACTGAGGGCACCCCCACAACTGATCAGCCTGTCACAACTGATGCAACAAGTGGAACTACTGAGGGCTTTTCCACAACCGATCAGCCTGGCACAACTGATGCAACAAGTGGAACTACTGAGGGCACCCCCACAACTGATCAACCTGTAACAACTGATGCAACAAGTGGAACTACTGAGGGCTTGTCCACAACTGATCAGCCTGTCACAACTGATGCAACAAGTGGAACCACTGAGGGCACCCCCACAACTGATCAGCCTGCCACAACTGATGCAACAAGTGGAACCACTGAGGGCACCCCCACAACTGATCAGCCTGTCACAACTGATGCAACAAGTGGAACTACTGAGGGCACGCCCACAACTGGTCAGCCTGTCACAACTGATGCAACAAGTGAAACTACTGAGGGCACGCCCACAACTGATCAGCCTGTCACAACTGATGCAACAAGTGGAACTACTGAGGGAACGTCCACAACTGATCAGCCTGTCACAACTGATGCAACAAGTGGAACTACTGAGGGCACGCCCACAACTGGTCAGCCTGTCACAACTGATGCAACAAGTGAAACTACTGAGGGCACGCCCACAACTGATCAGCCTGTCACAACTGATGCAACAAGTGGAACTACTGAGGGCACCCCCACAACTGATCAGCCTGTCACAACTGAGGCAACAAGTGGAACTACTGAGGGCACCCCCACAACTGATCAGCCTGGCATAACAGATGCAACAAGTGGAACTACTGAGGGCACGCCCACAACTGATCAGCCTGGCACAACAGATGCAACAAGTGGAACTACTGAAGGCACGCCCACAACTGATCAGCCTGTCACAACTGAGGCAACAAGTGGAACTACTGAGGGCACCCCCACAACTGATCAGCCTGTAACAACTGATGCAACAAGTGGAACTACTGAGGGTACCCCCACAACTGATGCAACAAGTGGAACTACTGAGGGCACGCCCACAACTGAACAGCCTACGACAACTGATGCAACAAGTGGAACTACTGAGGGCTTGTCCACAACTGATCAGCCTGGCACAACAGATGCAACAAGTGGAACTACTGAGGGCTTGTCCACAACTGATCAGCCTGCCACAACTGATGCGACAAGTGGAACTACTGAGGGCACCCCCACAACTGATCAGCCTGCCACAACTGATGCAACAAGTGGAACTACTGAGGGCGCGCCCACAACTGATCAGCCTGTCACAACTGATGCAACAAGTGGAACCACTGAGGGCACGCCCACAACTGATCAGCCTGGCACAACTGAGGCAACAAGTGGAACAACTGAGGTCTTGTCCACAACTGGTCAGCCTGGCACAACTGAGGCAACAAGTGAAACTACTGAGGTATTGTCCACAACTGATCAGCCTGGAACAACTGATGCAACAAGTGGAACTACTGAGGGCAACCCCACAACTGATGCAACAAGTGGAACTACTGAGGGCTTGTCCACAACTGATCAGCCTGTCACAACTGATGCAACAAGTGGAACTACTGAGGTCTTGTCCACAACTGATCAGCCTGGCACAACTGAGGCAACAAGTGGAACTACTGAGGGCACCCCCACAACCGATCCGCCTGCCACAACTGATGCAACAAGTGGAACTACTGAGGGCACCCCCACAACTGATCAGCCTGTCACAACTGATGCAACAAGTGGAACTACTGAGGGCTTGTCCACAACTGATCAGCCTGGGACAACAGATGCAACAAGTGGAACTACTGAGGGCACCCCCACAACTGATCAGCCTGTCACAACTGATGCAACAAGTGGAACTACTGAGGGCTTGTCCACAAATGATCAGCCTGTAACAACTGATGCAACAAGTGGAACTACTGAGGGCTTGTCCACAACTGATCAGCCTGGCACAACTGATGCAACAAGTGGAACCACTGAGGGCACCCCCACAACTGATCAGCCTGTCACAACTGATGCAACAAGTGGAACTACTGAGGGCTTGTCCACAACTGATCAGCCTGGGACAACAGATGCAACAAGTGGAACTACTGAGGGCACGCCCACAACTGAACAGCCTACCACAACTGATGCAACAAGTGGAACTACTGAGGGCTTGTCCACAACTGATCAGCCTGGCACAACAGATGCAACAAGTGGAACTACTGAGGGCTTGTCCACAACTGATCAGCCTGCCACAACTGATGCGACAAGTGGAACTACTGAGGGCACCCCCACAACTGATCAGCCTGCCACAACTGATGCAACAAGTGGAACTACTGAGGGCGCGCCCACAACTGATCAGCCTGTCACAACTGATGCAACAAGTGGAACTACTGAGGGCACGCCCACAACTGAACAGCCTACCACAACTGATGCAACAAGTGGAACCACTGAGGGCACGCCCACAACTGATCAGCCTGTCACAACTGATGCAACAAGAGGAACTACTGAGGGCACGCCCACAACTGGTCAGCCTGTCACAACTGATGCAACAAGTGAAACTACTGAGGGCACGCCCACAACTGATCAGCCTGTCACAACTGATGCAACAAGTGGAACTACTGAGGGAACGTCCACAACTGATCAGCCTGTCACAACTGATGCAACAAGTGGAACTACTGAGGGCACGCCCACAACTGGTCAGCCTGTCACAACTGATGCAACAAGTGAAACTACTGAGGGCACGCCCACAACTGATCAGCCTGTCACAACTGATGCAACAAGTGGAACTACTGAGGGCACCCCCACAACTGATCAGCCTGTCACAACTGATGCAACAAGTGGAACTACTGAGGGCTTGTCCACAACTGATCAGCCTGGGACAACAGATGCAACAAGTGGAACTACTGAGGGCACCCCCACAACTGATCAGCCTGTCACAACTGATGCAACAAGTGGAACTACTGAGGGCTTGTCCACAAATGATCAGCCTGTAACAACTGATGCAACAAGTGGAACTACTGAGGGCTTGTCCACAACTGATCAGCCTGGCACAACTGATGCAACAAGTGGAACCACTGAGGGCACCCCCACAACTGATCAGCCTGTCACAACTGATGCAACAAGTGGAACTACTGAGGGCTTGTCCACAACTGATCAGCCTGGGACAACAGATGCAACAAGTGGAACTACTGAGGGCACGCCCACAACTGAACAGCCTACCACAACTGATGCAACAAGTGGAACTACTGAGGGCTTGTCCACAACTGATCAGCCTGGCACAACAGATGCAACAAGTGGAACTACTGAGGGCTTGTCCACAACTGATCAGCCTGCCACAACTGATGCGACAAGTGGAACTACTGAGGGCACCCCCACAACTGATCAGCCTGCCACAACTGATGCAACAAGTGGAACTACTGAGGGCGCGCCCACAACTGATCAGCCTGTCACAACTGATGCAACAAGTGGAACTACTGAGGGCACGCCCACAACTGAACAGCCTACCACAACTGATGCAACAAGTGGAACCACTGAGGGCACGCCCACAACTGATCAGCCTGTCACAACTGATGCAACAAGAGGAACTACTGAGGGCACGCCCACAACTGGTCAGCCTGTCACAACTGATGCAACAAGTGAAACTACTGAGGGCACGCCCACAACTGATCAGCCTGTCACAACTGATGCAACAAGTGGAACTACTGAGGGAACGTCCACAACTGATCAGCCTGTCACAACTGATGCAACAAGTGGAACTACTGAGGGCACGCCCACAACTGGTCAGCCTGTCACAACTGATGCAACAAGTGAAACTACTGAGGGCACGCCCACAACTGATCAGCCTGTCACAACTGATGCAACAAGTGGAACTACTGAGGGCACCCCCACAACTGATCAGCCTGTCACAACTGATGCAACAAGTGGAACTACTGAGGTCTTGTCCACAACTGATCAGCCTGGCACAACTGAGGCAACAAGTGGAACTACTGAGGGCACCCCCACAACTGATCAGCCTGCCACAACTGATGCAACAAGTGGATCTACTGAGGGCACGCCCACAACTGATCAGCCTGTCACAACTTATGCAACAAGTGGAACTACTGAGGGCACGCCCACAACTGGTCAGCCTGTCACAACTGATGCAACAAGTGGAACTACTGAGGGCACGTCCACAACTGATCAGCCTGTCACAACTGAGGCAACAAGTGGAACTACTGAGGGCACCCCCACAACTGATCAGCCTGGCATAACAGATGCAACAAGTGGAACTACTGAGGGCACGCCCACAACTGATCAGCCTGGCACAACAGATGCAACAAGTGGAACTACTGAAGGCACGCCCACAACTGATCAGCCTGTCACAACTGAGGCAACAAGTGGAACTACTGAGGGCACCCCCACAACTGATCAGCCTGTAACAACTGATGCAACAAGTGGAACTACTGAGGGTACCCCCACAACTGATGCAACAAGTGGAACTACTGAGGGCACGCCCACAACTGAACAGCCTACCACAACTGATGCAACAAGTGGAACTACTGAGGGCACCCCCACAACTGATCAGCCTGTCACAACTGATGCAACAAGTGGAACTACTGAGGGCTTGTCCACAACTGATCAGCCTGGCACAACAGATGCAACAAGTGGAACTACTGAGGGCACCCCCACAACTGATCAGCCTGTAACAACTGATGCAACAAGTGGAACTACTGAGGGCTTGTCCACAACTGATCAGCCTGGCACAACTGATTCAACAAGTGGAACCACTGAGGGCACCCCCACAACTGATCAGCCTGTCACAACTGATGCAACAAGTGGAACTACTGAGGGCTTTTCCACAACTGATCAGCCTGGCACAACTGATGCAACAAGTGGAACTACTGAGGGCACCCCCACAACTGATCAACCTGTAACAACTGATGCAACAAGTGGAACAACTGAGGTCTTGTCCACAACTGGTCAGCCTGGCACAACTGAGGCAACAAGTGAAACTACTGAGGTATTGTCCACAACTGATCAGCCTGGAACAACTGATGCAACAAGTGGAACTACTGAGGGCTTGTCCACAACTGATGCAACAAGTGGAACTACTGAGGGCTTGTCCACAACTGATCAGCCTGTCACAACTGATGCAACAAGTGGAACTACTGAGGTCTTGTCCACAACTGATCAGCCTGGCACAACTGAGGCAACAAGTGGAACTACTGAGGGCACCCCCACAACTGATCAGCCTGCCACAACTGATGCAACAAGTGGAACTACTGAGGGCACCCCCACAACTGATCAGCCTGTCACAACTGATGCAACAAGTGGAACTACTGAGGGCTTGTCCACAACTGATCAGCCTGGGACAACAGATGCAACAAGTGGAACTACTGAGGGCACCCCCACAACTGATCAGCCTGTCACAACTGATGCAACAAGTGGAACTACTGAGGGCTTGTCCACAACTGATCAGCCTGTAACAACTGATGCAACAAGTGGAACTACTGAGGGCTTGTCCACAACTGATCAGCCTGGCACAACTGATGCAACAAGTGGAACCACTGAGGGCACCCCCACAACTGATCAGCCTGCCACAACTGATGCAACAAGTGGAACTACTGAGGGCACGCCCACAACTGAACAGCCTACCACAACTGATGCAACAAGTGGAACTACTGAGGGCTTGTCCACAACTGATCAGCCTGGCACAACAGATGCAACAAGTGGAACTACTGAGGGCTTGTCCACAACTGATCAGCCTGCCACAACTGATGCGACAAGTGGAACTACTGAGGGCACCCCCACAACTGATCAGCCTGCCACAACTGATGCAACAAGTGGAACTACTGAGGGCGCGCCCACAACTGATCAGCCTGTCACAACTGATGCAACAAGTGGAACTACTGAGGGCACGCCCACAACTGAACAGCCTACCACAACTGATGCAACAAGTGGAACTACTGAGGGCTTGTCCACAACTGATCAGCCTGGCACAACAGATGCAACAAGTGGAACTACTGAGGGCTTGTCCACAACTGATCAGCCTGCCACAACTGATGCGACAAGTGGAACTACTGAGGGCGCGCCCACAACTGATCAGCCTGTCACAACTGATGCAACAAGTGGAACTACTGAGGGCACGCCCACAACTGAACAGCCTACCACAACTGATGCAACAAGTGGAACTACTGAGGGCTTGTCCACAACTGATCAGCCTGGCACAACAGATGCAACAAGTGGAACTACTGAGGGCTTGTCCACAACTGATCAGCCTGCCACAACTGATGCGACAAGTGGAACTACTGAGGGCACCCCCACAACTGATCAGCCTGCCACAACTGATGCAACAAGTGGAACTACTGAGGGCACGCCCACAACTGATCAGCCTGGCACAACTGAGGCAACAAGTGGAACTACTGAGGTCTTGTCCACAACTGTTCAGCCTGCCACAACTGATGCAACAAGTGGAACTACTGAGGGCACCCCCACAACTGATCAGCCTGTCACAACTGATGCAACAAGTGGAACTACTGAGGGCTTGTCCACAACTGATCAGCCTGGGACAACAGATGCAACAAGTGGAACTACTGAGAGCACCCCCACAACTGATCAGCCTGTCACAACTGATGCAACAAGTGGAACTACTGAGGGCTTGTCCACAACTGATCAGCCTGGCACAACAGATGCAACAAGTGGAACTACTGAGGGCACCCCCACAACTGATCAGCCTGTAACAACTGATGCAACAAGTGGAACTACTGAGGGCTTGTCCACAACTGATCAGCCTGGCACAACTGATGCAACAAGTGGAACCACTGAGGGCACCCCCACAACTGATCAGCCTGTCACAACTGATGCAACAAGTGGAACTACTGAGGGCTTGTCCACAACTGATCAGCCTGTCACAACTGATGCAACAAGTGGAACTACTGAGGGCACGCCCACAACTGGTCAGCCTGGCACAACTGATGCAACAAGTGGAACCACTGAGGGCACCCCCACAACTGATCAGCCTGTCACAACTGATGCAACAAGTGGAACTACTGAGGGCTTTTCCACAACCGATCAGCCTGGCACAACTGATGCAACAAGTGGAACTACTGAGGGCACCCCCACAACTGATCAACCTGTAACAACTGATGCAACAAGTGGAACTACTGAGGGCTTGTCCACAACTGATCAGCCTGTCACAACTGATGCAACAAGTGGAACCACTGAGGGCACCCCCACAACTGATCAGCCTGCCACAACTGATGCAACAAGTGGAACCACTGAGGGCACGCCCACAACTGATCAGCCTGTCACAACTGATGCAACAAGTGGAACCACTGAGGGCACGCCCACAACTGGTCAGCCTGTCACAACTGATGCAACAAGTGGAACTACTGAGGGCACGCCCACAACTGATCAGCCTGTCACAACTGATGCAACAAGTGGAACTACTGAGGGAACGTCCACAACTGATCAGCCTGTCACAACTGATGCAACAAGTGGAACTACTGAGGGCACGCCCACAACTGGTCAGCCTGTCACAACTGATGCAACAAGTGAAACTACTGAGGGCACGCCCACAACTGATCAGCCTGTCACAACTGATGCAACAAGTGGAACTACTGAGGGCTTGTCCACAACTGATCAGCCTGGCACAACAGATGCAACAAGTGGAACTACTGAGGGCACCCCCACAACTGATCAGCCTGTAACAACTGATGCAACAAGTGGAACTACTGAGGGCTTGTCCACAACTGATCAGCCTGGCACAACTGATGCAACAAGTGGAACCACTGAGGGCACCCCCACAACTGATCAGCCTGCCACAACTGATGCAACAAGTGGAACCACTGAGGGCACGCCCACAACTGATCAGCCTGTAACAACTGATGCAACAAGTGGAACTACTGAGGGCACCCCCACAACTTATCAGCCTGTCACAACTGATGCAACAAGTGGAACTACTGAGGGCTTGTCCACAACTGATCAGCCTGGGACAACAGATGCAACAAGTGGAACTACTGAGGGCACCCCCACAACTGATCAGCCTGTCACAACTGATGCAACAAGTGGAACTACTGAGGGCTTGTCCACAACTGATCAGCCTGGGACAACAGATGCAACAAGTGGAACTACTGAGGGCACCCCCACAACTGATCAGCCTGGCACAACTGATGCAACAAGTGGAACCACTGAGGGCACGCCCACAACTGATCAGCCTGGCACAACAGATGCAACAAGTGGAACTACTGAAGGCACGCCCACAACTGATCAGCCTGTCACAACTGAGGCAACAAGTGGAACTACTGAGGGCACCCCCACAACTGATCAGCCTGGCACAACTGATGCAACAAGTGGAACTACTGAGGGCACGCCCACAACTGATCAGCCTGGCACAACAGATGCAACAAGTGGAACTACTGAGGGTACCCCCACAACTGATGCAACAAGTGGAACTACTGAGGGCACGCCCACAACTGAACAGCCTACCACAACTGATGCAACAAGTGGAACTACTGAGGGCTTGTCCACAACTGATCAGCCTGGCACAACAGATGCAACAAGTGGAACTACTGAGGGCTTGTCCACAACTGATCAGCCTGCCACAACTGATGCGACAAGTGGAACTACTGAGGGCACCCCCACAACTGATCAGCCTGCCACAACTGATGCAACAAGTGGAACTACTGAGGGCGCGCCCACAACTGATCAGCCTGTCACAACTGATGCAACAAGTGGAACTACTGAGGGCACGCCCACAACTGATCAGCCTGGCACAACTGAGGCAACAAGTGGAACTACTGAGGTCTTGTCCACAACTGGTCAGCCTGGCACAACTGATGCAACAAGTGGAACTACTGAGGGCACCCCCACAACTGATCAGCCTGTCACAACTGATGCAACAAGTGGAACTACTGAGGGCTTGTCCACAACTGATCAGCCTGGGACAACAGATGCAACAAGTGGAACTACTGAGGGCACCCCCACAACTGATCAGCCTGTCACAACTGATGCAACAAGTGGAACTACTGAGGGCTTGTCCACAACTGATCAGCCTGGCACAACAGATGCAACAAGTGGAACTACTGAGGGCACCCCCACAACTGATCAGCCTGTAACAACTGATGCAACAAGTGGAACTACTGAGGGCTTGTCCACAACTGATCAGCCTGGCACAACTGATGCAACAAGTGGAACCACTCAGGGCACCCCCACAACTGAACAGCCTGTCACAATTGATGCAACAAGTGGAACTACTGAGGGCTTGTCCACAACCGATCAGCCTGGCACAACTGATGCAACAAGTGGAACTACTGAGGGCACCCCCACAACTGATCGACCTGTAACAACTGATGCAACAAGTGGAACCACTCAGGGCACCCCCACAACTGATCAGCCTGTCACAACTGATGCAACAAGTGGAACTACTGAGGGCTTGTCCACAACCGATCAGCCTGGCACAACTGATGCAACAAGTGGAACTACTGAGGGCACCCCCACAACTGATCGACCTGTAACAACTGATGCAACAAGTGGAACTACTGAGGGCTTGTCCACAACTGATCAGCCTGTCACAACTGATGCAACAAGTGGAACCACTGAGGGCACCCCCACAACTGATCAGCCTGCCACAACTGATGCAACAAGTGGAACCACTGAGGGCACGCCCACAACTGATCAGCCTGTCACAACTGATGCAACAAGTGGAACTACTGAGGGCACGCCCACAACTGGTCAGCCTGTCACAACTGATGCAACAAGTGAAACTACTGAGGGCACGCCCACAACTGATCAGCCTGTCACAACTGATGCAACAAGTGGAACTACTGAGGGAACGTCCACAACTGATCAGCCTGTCACAACTGATGCAACAAGTGGAACTACTGAGGGCACGCCCACAACTGGTCAGCCTGTCACAACTGATGCAACAAGTGAAACTACTGAGGGCACCCCCACAACTGATCTGCCTGTCACAACTGATGCAACAAGTGGAACTACTGAGGGCACGCCCACAACTGAACAGCCTGCCACAACTGATACAACAAGTGGACCTACTGAGGGCACGCCCACAACTGATCAGCCTGGCACAACTGAGGCAACAAGTGGAACTACTGAGGTCTTGTCCACAACTGTTCAGCCTGCCACAACTGATGCAACAAGTGGAACTACTGAGGGCACCCCCACAACTGATCAGCCTGTAACAACTGATGCAACAAGTGGAACTACTGAGGGCTTGTCCACAACTGATCAGCCTGGCACAACTGATGCAACAAGTGGAACCACTGAGGGCACCCCCACAACTGATCAGCCTGTCACAACTGATGCAACAAGTGGAACTACTGAGGGCACGCCCACAACTGGTCAGCCTGGCACAACTGATGCAACAAGTGGAACCACTGAGGGCACCCCCACAACTGATCAGCCTGTCACAACTGATGCAACAAGTGGAACTACTGAGGGCTTTTCCACAACCGATCAGCCTGGCACAACTGATGCAACAAGTGGAACTACTGAGGGCACCCCCACAACTGATCAACCTGTAACAACTGATGCAACAAGTGGAACTACTGAGGGCTTGTCCACAACTGATCAGCCTGTCACAACTGATGCAACAAGTGGAACCACTGAGGGCACCCCCACAACTGATCAGCCTGCCACAACTAATGCAACAAGTGGAACCACTGAGGGCACGCCCACAACTGATCAGCCTGTCACAACTGATGCAACAAGTGGAACTACTGAGGGCACGCCCACAACTGGTCAGCCTGTCACAACTGATGCAACAAGTGGAACTACTGAGGGCACGCCCACAACTGATCAGCCTGTCACAACTGATGCAACAAGTGGAACTACTGAGGGAACGTCCACAACTGATCAGCCTGTCACAACTGATGCAACAAGTGGAACTACTGAGGGCACGCCCACAACTGGTCAGCCTGTCACAACTGATGCAACAAGTGAAACTACTGAGGGCACGCCCACAACTGATCAGCCTGTCACAACTGATGCAACAAGTGGAACTACTGAGGGCTTGTCCACAACTGATCAGCCTGGCACAACAGATGCAACAAGTGGAACTACTGAGGGCACCCCCACAACTGATCAGCCTGTAACAACTGATGCAACAAGTGGAACTACTGAGGGCTTGTCCACAACTGATCAGCCTGGCACAACAGATGCAACAAGTGGAACCACTGAGGGCACCCCCACAACTGATCAGCCTGTCACAACTGATGCAACAAGTGGAACTACTGAGGGCTTGTCCACAACTGATCAGCCTGGGACAACAGATGCAACAAGTGGAACTACTGAGGGCACCCCCACAACTGATCAGCCTGTCACAACTGATGCAACAAGTGGAACTACTGAGGGCTTGTCCACAACTGATCAGCCTGGGACAACAGATGCAACAAGTGGAACTACTGAGGGCACCCCCACAACTGATCAGCCTGGCACAACTGATGCAACAAGTGGAACCACTGAGGGCACGCCCACAACTGATCAGCCTGGCACAACAGATGCAACAAGTGGAACTACTGAAGGCACGCCCACAACTGATCAGCCTGTCACAACTGAGGCAACAAGTGGAACTACTGAGGGCACCCCCACAACTGATCAGCCTGGCACAACTGATGCAACAAGTGGAACTACTGAGGGCACGCCCACAACTGATCAGCCTGGCACAACAGATGCAACAAGTGGAACTACTGAGGGTACCCCCACAACTGATGCAACAAGTGGAACTACTGAGGGCACGCCCACAACTGAACAGCCTACCACAACTGATGCAACAAGTGGAACTACTGAGGGCTTGTCCACAACTGATCAGCCTGGCACAACAGATGCAACAAGTGGAACTACTGAGGGCTTGTCCACAACTGATCAGCCTGCCACAACTGATGCGACAAGTGGAACTACTGAGGGCACCCCCACAACTGATCAGCCTGTCACAACTGATGCAACAAGTGGAACTACTGAGGGCACGCCCACAACTGATCAGCCTGGCACAACTGAGGCAACAAGTGGAACTACTGAGGTCTTGTCCACAACTGGTCAGCCTGGCACAACTGATGCAACAAGTGGAACTACTGAGGGCACCCCCACAACTGATCAGCCTGTCACAACTGATGCAACAAGTGGAACTACTGAGGGCTTGTCCACAACTGATCAGCCTGGGACAACAGATGCAACAAGTGGAACTACTGAGGGCACCCCCACAACTGATCAGCCTGTCACAACTGATGCAACAAGTGGAACTACTGAGGGCTTGTCCACAACTGATCAGCCTGGCACAACAGATGCAACAAGTGGAACTACTGAGGGCACCCCCACAACTGATCAGCCTGTAACAACTGATGCAACAAGTGGAACTACTGAGGGCTTGTCCACAACTGATCAGCCTGGCACAACTGATGCAACAAGTGGAACCACTCAGGGCACCCCCACAACTGAACAGCCTGTCACAATTGATGCAACAAGTGGAACTACTGAGGGCTTGTCCACAACCGATCAGCCTGGCACAACTGATGCAACAAGTGGAACTACTGAGGGCACCCCCACAACTGATCGACCTGTAACAACTGATGCAACAAGTGGAACCACTCAGGGCACCCCCACAACTGATCAGCCTGTCACAACTGATGCAACAAGTGGAACTACTGAGGGCTTGTCCACAACCGATCAGCCTGGCACAACTGATGCAACAAGTGGAACTACTGAGGGCACCCCCACAACTGATCGACCTGTAACAACTGATGCAACAAGTGGAACTACTGAGGGCTTGTCCACAACTGATCAGCCTGTCACAACTGATGCAACAAGTGGAACCACTGAGGGAACCCCTACAACTGATCAGCCTGCCACAACTGATGCAACAAGTGGAACCACTGAGGGCACGCCCACAACTGATCAGCCTGTCACAACTGATGCAACAAGTGGAACTACTGAGGGCACGCCCACAACTGGTCAGCCTGTCACAACTGATGCAACAAGTGAAACTACTGAGGGCACGCCCACAACTGATCAGCCTGTCACAACTGATGCAACAAGTGGAACTACTGAGGGAACGTCCACAACTGATCAGCCTGTCACAACTGATGCAACAAGTGGAACTACTGAGGGCACGCCCACAACTGGTCAGCCTGTCACAACTGATGCAACAAGTGAAACTACTGAGGGCACCCCCACAACTGATCTGCCTGTCACAACTGATGCAACAAGTGGAACTACTGAGGGCACGCCCACAACTGAACAGCCTGCCACAACTGATACAACAAGTGGACCTACTGAGGGCACGCCCACAACTGATCAGCCTGGCACAACAGATGCAACAAGTGGAACTACTGAGGGCACCCCCACAACTGATCAGCCTGTCACAACTGATGCAACAAGTGGAACTACTGAGGGCTTGTCCACAACTGATCAGCCTGGCACAACAGATGCAACAAGTGGAACTACTGAGGGCACCCCCACAACTGATCAGCCTGTCACAACTGATGCAACAAGTGGAACTACTGAGGGCTTGTCCACAACTGATGCAACAAGTGGAACTACTGAGGGCACCCCCACAACTGATCAGCCTGTCACAATTGATGCAACAAGTGGAACTACTGAGGACTTGTCCACAACCGATCAGCCTGGCACAACTGATGCAACAAGTGGAACTACTGAGGGCACACCCACAACTAATCAGCCTGTCACAACTGATGCAACAAGTGGAACTACTGAGGGCTTGTCCACTTCAAATCAGCCTGTCACAACTGATGCAACAAGTGGAACTACTGAGGGCTTGTTCACAACCGATCACCCTGGCACAACTGATGCAACAAGTGGAACTACTGAGGGCACCCGCACAACTGATCAGCCTGGCACAACTGATGCAACAAGTGGAACTACTGAGGGCACGCCCACAACTGATCAGCCTGGCACAACAGATGCAACAAGTGGAACTACTGAGGGTACCCCCACAACTGATGCAACAAGTGGAACTACCGAGGGCACGCCCACAACTGAACAGCCTACCACAACTGATGCAACAAGTGGAACTACTGAGGGCATCCCAAAAACTGATCAGCCTGTAACAACTGATGCAACAAGTGGAACCACTGAGGGCACGCCCACAACTGATCAGCCTGTCACAACTGAGGCAACAAGTGGAACTACTGAGGGCACCCCCACAACTGATGCAACAAGTGGAACTACTGAGGGCACCCCCACAACTGATCAGCCTGTCACAATTGATGCAACAAGTGGAACTACTGAGGGCTTGTCCACAACCGATCAGCCTGGCACAACTGATGCAACAAGTGGAACTACTGAGGGCACCCCCACAACTGATCAGCCTGTCACAATTGATGCAACAAGTGGAACTACTGAGGGCTTGTCCACAACCGATCAGCCTGGCACAACTGATGCAACAAGTGGAACTACTGAGGGCACCCCCACAACTGATCAGCCTGTCACAACTGATGCAACAAGTGGAACTACTGAGGGCACGCCCACAACTGATCAGCCTGTCACAACTGATTCAACAAGTGGAACTACTGAGGGCACGCCCGCAACTGATCAGCCTGGCACAACAGATGCAACAATTGGAACTACTGAAGGCACGCCCACAACTGATCAGCCTGGCACAACAGATGCAACAAGTGGAACTACTGAGGTCTTGTCCACAACTGGTCAGCCTGGCACAACTGAGTCAACAAGTGGAACTACTGAGGTGTTGTCCACAACTGATCAGCCTGGCACAACAGATGCAACAAGTGGAACTACTGAGGTCTTGTCCACAACTGGTCAGCCTGGCACAACTGAGTCAACAAGTGGAACTACTGAGGTCTTGTCCACAACTGATCAGCCTGGAACAACTGATGCAACAAGTGGAACTACTGAGGGCACCCCCACAACTGATGCAACAAGTGGAACTACTGAGGGCACCCCCACAACTGATCAGCCTGTCACAACTGATGCAACAAGTGGAACTACTGAGGGCTTGTCCACAACTGATCAGCCTGGCACAACTGATGCAACAAGTGGAACTACTGAGGGCACCCCCACAACTGATCAGCCTGCCACAACTGATGCAACAAGTGGAACTACTGAGGGCACGCCCACAACTGATCAACCTGTCACAACTGATGCAACAAGTGGAACTACTGAGGGCACCCCCACAACTGATCAGCCTGCCACAACTGATGCAACAAGTGGAACTACTGAGGGCACCCCCACAACTGATCAGCCTGTCACAACTGATGCAACAAGTGGAACTACTGAGGTCTTGTCCACAACTGATCAGCCTGGCACAACTGATGCAACAAGTGGAACTACTGAGGGCACCCCCACAACTGATCAGCCTGCCACAACTGATGCACCAAGTGGAACTACTGAGGGCACCCCCACAACTGATGCAACAAGTGGAACTACTGAGGGCACCCCCACAACTGATCAGCCTGTCACAATTGATGCAACAAGTGGAACTACTGAGGACTTGTCCACAACCGATCAGCCTGGCACAACTGATGCAACAAGTGGAACCACTGAGGGCACCCCCACAACTGATCAGCCTGCCACAACTGATGAAACAAGTGGAACTACTGAGGGCTTGTCCACAACCGATCAAACTGGGACAACTGATGCAACAAGTGGAACTACTGAGGGCACGCCCACAACTGATCAGCCTGCCACAACTGATGCAACAAGTGGAACTACTGAGGGCACGCCCACAACTGATCAGCCTGTCACAACTGATGCAACAAGTGGAACTACTGAGGGCACCCCCACAACTGATCAGCCTGGCACAACAGATGCAACAAGTGGAACTACTGAGGGCACGCCCACAACTGATCAGCCTGGCACAACAGATGCAACAAGTGGAACTACTGAGGGCACGCCCACAACTGATCAGCCTGGCACAACAGATGCAACAAGTGGAGCTACTGAAGGCACGCCCACAACTGATCAGCCTGTCACAACTGAGGCAACAAGTGGAACTACTGAGGGCACCCCAAAAACTGATCAGCCTGTAACAGCTGATGCAACAAGTGGAACTACTGAGGACACGCCCACAACTGATCAGCCTGTCACAACTGAGGCAATAAGTGGAACTACTGAGGGCACCCCCACAACTGATGCAACAAGTGGAACTACTGAGGGCACCCCCACAACTGATCAGCCTGTCACAACTGATGCAACAAGTGGAACTACTGAGGGCTTGTCCACAACCGATCAGCCTGGCACAACTGATGCAACAAGTGGAACTACTGAGGGCACCCCCACAACTGATGCAACAAGTGGAACTACCGAGGGCACGCCCACAACTGAACAGCCTACCACAAATGATGCAACAAGTGGAAATACTGAGGGCACCCCAAAAACTGATCAGCCTGTAACAACTGATCTAACAAGTGGAACTACTGAGGGCACCCCCACAACTGATCAGCCTGTCACAACTGATGCAACAAGTGGAATTACTGAGGGCTTGTCCACAACCGATCAGCCTGGCACAACTGATGCAACAAGTGGAACTACTGAGGGCACCCCCACAACTGATGCAACAAGTGGAACTACTGAGGGCACCCCCACAACTGATCAGCCTGTCACAACTGATGCAACAAGTGGAACTACTGAGGGCACCCCCACAACTGATCAACCTGTCACAATTGATGCAACAAGTGGAACTACTGAGGGCACCCCCACAACTGATCAGCCTGGCACAACTGATGCAACAAGTGGAACTACTGAGGGCTTGTCCACAACCGATCAGCCTGGGACAACTGATGCAACAAGTGGAACTACTGAGGGCACCCCCACAACTGATCAGTCTGTCGCAACTGATGCAACAAGTGGAACTACTGAGGGCTTGTCCACAACTGATCAGCCTGGCACAACTGATGCAACAAGTGGAACCACTGAGGGCACCCCCACAACTGATCAGCCTGCCACAACTGATGCAACAAGTGGAACTACTGAGGGCACGCCCACAACTGATCAGCCTGTCACAACTGATGCAACAAGTGGAACTACTGAGGGCACCCCCACAACTGATCACCCTGGCACAACAGATGCAACAAGTGGAACCACTGAGGGCACGCCCACAACTGATCAGCCTGGCACAACAGATGCAACAAGTGGAGCTACTGAAGGCACGCCCACAACTGATCAGCCTGTCACAACTGAGGCAACAAGTGGAACTACTGAGGGCACCCCCACAACTGATCAGCCTGGCACAACTGATGCAACAAGTGGAACTACTGAGGGCACGCCCACAACTGATCAGCCTGGCACAACAGATGCAACAAGTGGAACTACTGAGGGTACCCCAACAACTGATGCAACAAGTGGAACTACCGAGGGCACGCCCACAACTGAACAGCCTACCACAACTGATGCAACAAATGGAACTACTGAGGGCACCCCAAAAACTGATCAGCCTGTAACAACTGATGCAACAAGTGGAAGTACTGAGGGCACGCCCACAACTGATCAGCCTGTCACAACTGAGGCAACAAGTGGAACTACTGAGGGCACCCCCACAACTGATCAGCCTGTCACAACTGATGCAACAAGTGGAACTACTGAGGGCTTGTCCACAACCGATCAGCCAGGCACAACTGATGCAACAAGTGGAACTACTGAGGGCACCCCCACAACTGATCAGCCTGCCACAACTGATGCAACAAGTGGAACTACTGAGGGCACGCCCACAACTGATCAACCTGTCACGACTGATGCAACAAGTGGAACTACTGAGGGCACCCCCACAACTGATCAGCCTGCCACAACTGATGCAACAAGTGGAACTACTGAGGGCACCCCAAAAACTGATCAGCCTGTAACAACTGATGCAACAAGTGGAACTACTGAGGGCACGCCCACAACTGATCTGCCTGTCACAACTGAGGCAACAAGTGGAACTACTGAGGCCACCCCCACAACTGATGCAACAAGTGGAACTACTGAGGGCAACCCCACAACTGATCAGCCTGTCACAACTGATGCAACAAGTGGAACTACTGAGGGCACCCCAAAACCTGATCAGCCTGTAACAACTGATGCAACAAGTGGAAGTACTGAGGGAACGCCCACAACTGATCAGCCTGTCACAACTGAGGCAACAAGTGGAACTACTGAGGGCACCCCCACAACTGATGCAACAAGTGGAACTACTGAGGGCACCCCCACAACTGATCAGCCTGTCACAACTGATGCAACAAGTGGAACTACTGAGGGCTTGTCCACAACCGATCAGCCTGGCACAACTGATGCAACAAGTGGAACTACTGAGGGCACCCCCACAACTGATCAGCCTGCCACAACTGATGCAACAAGTGGAACAACTGAGGGCACGCCCACAACTGATCAACCTGTCACAACTGATGCAACAAGTGGAACTACTGAGGGCACGCCCACAACTGATCAGCCTGGCACAACAGATGCAACAAGTGGAGCTACTGAAGGTACGCCCACAACTGATCAGCCTGTCACAACTGAGGCAACAAGTGGAACTACTGAGGAAACCCCCACAACTGATCAGCCTGGCACAACTGATGCAACAAGTGGAACTACTGAGGGCACGCCCACAACTGATCAGCCTGGCACAACAGATGCAACAAGTGGAACTACTGAGGGTACCCCCACAACTGATGCAACAAGTGCAACTACCGAGGGCACGCCCACAACTGAACAGCCTTCCACAACTGATGCAACAAGTGGAACTACTGAGGGCACCCCAAAAACTGATCAGCCTGTAACAACTGATGCAACAAGTGGAACTACTGAGGGCACGCCCACAACTGATCAGCCTGTCACAACTGAGGCAACAAGTGGAACTACTGAGGCCACCCCCACAACTGATGCAACAAGTGGAACTACTGAGGGCATCCCCACAACTGATCAGCCTGTCACAACAGATGCAACAAGTGGAACTACCGAGGGCTTGTCCACAACCGATCAGCCTGGCACAACTGATGCAACAAGTGGAACTACTGCGGGCTTGTCCACAACTGATCAGCCTGGCACAACTGATGCAACAAGTGGAACTACTGAGGGCTTGTCCACAACCAATCAGCCTGGCACAACTGATGCAACAAGTGGAACTACTGAGGGCACCCCCACAACTGATGCAACAAGTGGAACTACTGAGGGCACGCCCACAACTGATCAGCCTGTCACAACTGATGCAACAAGTGGAACTACTAAGGGCACGCCCACAACTGATCAGCCTGTCACAACTGAGGCAATAAGTGGAACTACTGAGGGATTGTCCACAACTGATCAGCCTGGCACAACTGATGCAACAAGTGGAACTACTGAGGGCACCCACACAACTGATCAGCCTGTCACAACTGATGCAACAAGTGGAACTACTGGGGGCACGCCCACAACTGATCAGCCTTTCACAACTGATGCAACAAGTGGAACTACTGAGGGCATGCCCACAACTGATCAGCCTGTCACAACTGATGCAACAAGTGGAACTACTGAGGGCTTGTCCACAACTGATCAGCCTGGCACAACAGATGCAACAAGTGGAACTACTGAGGGCACCCCCACAAGTGATCAGCCTGGCACAACTGATGCAACAAGTGGAACTACTGAGGGATTGTCCACAACTGATCAGCCTGGCACAACAGATGCAACAAGTGGAACTACTGAGGGCACATCCACAACTGATCAGCCTGTCACAACTGATGCAACAATTGGAACTACTGAGGGCACGCCCACAACTGATCAGCCTGTCACAACTGATGCAACAAGTAGAACTACTGAGGGCACGCCCGCAACTGATCAGCCTGGCACAACAGATGCAACAATTGGAACTACTGAAGGCACGCCCACAACTGATCAGCCTGTCACAACTGATGCAACAAGTGGAACTACTGAGGGCTTGTCCACAACCGATCAGCATGGCACAACTGATGCAACAAGTGGAACTACTGAGGGCACCCCCACAACTGATCAGCCTGCCACAACTGATGCAACAAGTGGAACTACTGAGGGCACGCCCACAACTGATCAACCTGTCACAACTGATGCAACAAGTGGAACTACTGAGGGCACGCCCACAACTGATCAACCTGTCACAATTGATGCAACAAGTGGAACTACTGAGGGCACGCCCACAACTGATCTGCCTGTCACAACTGAGGCAACAAGTGGAACTACTGAGGCCACCCCCACAACTGATGCAACAAGTGGAACTACTGAGGGCAACCCCACAACTGATCAGCCTGTCAAAACTGATGCAACAAGTGGAACTACTGAGGGCACCCCAAAAACTGATCAGCCTGTAACAACTGATGCAACAAGTGGAAGTACTGAGGGAACGCCCACAACTGATCAGCCTGTCACAACTGAGGCAACAAGTGGAACTACTGAGGGCACCCCCACAACTGATGCAACAAGTGGAACTACTGAGGGCACCCCCACAACTGATCAGCCTGTCACAACTGATGCAACAAGTGGAACTACTGAGGGCTTGTCCACAACCGATCAGCCTGGCACAACTGATGCAACAAGTGGAACTACTGAGGGCACCCCCACAACTGATCAGCCTGCCACAACTGATGCAACAAGTGGAACAACTGAGGGCACGCCCACAACTGATCAACCTGTCACAGCTGATGCAACAAGTGGAACTACTGAGGGCACGCCCACAACTGATCAGCCTGGCACAACAGATGCAACAAGTGGAGCTACTGAAGGTACGCCCACAACTGATCAGCCTGTCACAACAGATGCAACAAGTGGAACTACTGAGGGCTTGTCCACAACCGATCAGCCTGGCACAACTGATGCAACAAGTGGAACTACTGCGGGCTTGTCCACAACTGATCAGCCTGGCACAACTGATGCAACAAGTGGAACTACTGAGGGCTTGTCCACAACCAATCAGCCTGGCACAACTGATGCAACAAGTGGAACTACTGAGGGCACCCCCACAACTGATGCAACAAGTGGAACTACTGAGGGCACGCCCACAACTGATCAGCCTGTCACAACTGATGCAACAAGTGGAACTACTAAGGGCACGCCCACAACTGATCAGCCTGTCACAACTGAGGCAATAAGTGGAACTACTGAGGGATTGTCCACAACTGATCAGCCTGGCACAACTGATGCAACAAGTGGAACTACTGAGGGCACCCACACAACTGATCAGCCTGTCACAACTGATGCAACAAGTGGAACTACTGAGGGCACGCCCACAACTGATCAGCCTTTCACAACTGATGCAACAAGTGGAACTACTGAGGGCACGCCCACAACTGATCAGCCTGTCACAACTGATGCAACAAGTGGAACTACTGAGGGCTTGTCCACAACTGATCAGCCTGGCACAACAGATGCAACAAGTGGAACTACTGAGGGCACCCCCACAAGTGATCAGCCTGGCACAACTGATGCAACAAGTGGAAATACTGAGGGATTGTCCACAACTGATCAGCCTGGCACAACAGATGCAACAAGTGGAACTACTGAGGGCACATCCACAACTGATCAGCCTGTCACAACTGATGCAACAAGTGGAACTACTGAGGGCACGCCCACAACTGATCAGCCTGTCACAACTGATGCAACAAGTAGAACTACTGAGGGCACGCCCGCAACTGATCAGCCTGGCACAACAGATGCAACAATTGGAACTACTGAAGGCACGCCCACAACTGATCAGCCTGTCACAACTGATGCAACAAGTGGAACTACTGAGGGCTTGTCCACAACCGATCAGCCTGGCACAACTGATGCAACAAGTGGAACTACTGAGGGCACCCCCACAACTGATCAGCCTGCCACAACTGATGCAACAAGTGGAACTACTGAGGGCACGCCCACAACTGATCAACCTGTCACAACTGATGCAACAAGTGGTACTACTGAGGGCACGCCCACAACTGATCAGCCTGTCACAACTGAGGCAACAAGTGGAACTACTGAGGAAACCCCCACAACTGATCAGCCTGGCACAACTGATGCAACAAGTGGAACTACTGAGGGTACCCCCACAACTGATGCAACAAGTGCAACTACCGAGGGCACGCCCACAACTGAACAGCCTTCCACAACTGATGCAACAAGTGGAACTACTGAGGGCACCCCAAAAACTGATCAGCCTGTAACAACTGATGCAACAAGTGGAACTACTGAGGGCACGCCCACAACTGATCAGCCTGTCACAACTGAGGCAACAAGTGGAACTACTGAGGCCACCCCCACAACTGATGCAACAAGTGGAACTACTGAGGGCACCCCCACAACTGATCAGCCTGTCACAACTGATGCAACAAGTGGAACTACTGAGGGCTTGTCCACAACCGATCAGCCTGGCACAACTGATGCAACAAGTGGAACTACTAAGGGCTTGTCCACAACTGATCAGCCTGGCACAACTGATGCAACAAGTGAAACTACTGAGGTCTTGTCCACAACCAATCAGCCTGCAACAACTGATGCAACAAGTGGAACTACTGAGGGCACGCCCACAACTGATCAGCCCGGCACAACAGATGCAACAAGTGGAACTACTGAGGGTACCCCCACAACTGATGCAACAAGTGGAACTACCGAGGGCACGCCCACAACTGAACAGCCTACCACAACTGATGCAACAAGTGGAACTACTGAGGGCACCCCAAAAACTGATCAGCCTGTAACAACTGATGCAACAAGTGGAACTACTGAGGGCACGCCCACAACTGATCAGCCTTTCACAACAGATGCAACAAGTGGAACTACTGAGGGCACGCCCACAACTGATCAGCCTGTCACAACTGATGCAACAAGTGGAACTACTGAGGGCTTGTCCACAACTGATCAGCCTGGCACAACAGATGCAACAAGTGGAACTACTGAGGGCACCCCCACAAGTGATCAGCCTGGCACAACTGATGCAACAAGTGGAACTACTGAGGGATTGTCCACAACTGATCAGCCTGGCACAACAGATGCAACAAGTGGAACTACTGAGGGCACATCCACAACTGATCAGCCTGTCACAACTGATGCAACAAGTGGAACTACTGAGGGCACGCCCACAACTGATCAGCCTGTCACAACTGATGCAACAAGTAGAACTACTGAAGGCACGCCCACAACTGATCAGCCTGTCACAACTGATGCAACAAGTGGAACTACTGAGGGCTTGTCCACAACCGATCAGCCTGGCACAACTGATGCAACAAGTGGAACTACTGAGGGCACCCCCACAACTGATCAGCCTGCCACAACTGATGCAACAAGTGGAACTACTGAGGGCACGCCCACAACTGATCAACCTGTCACAACTGATGCAACAAGTGGAACTACTGAGGGCACGCCCACAACTGATCAGCCTGTCACAACTGAGGCAACAAGTGGAACTACTGAGGAAACCCCCACAACTGATCAGCCTGGCACAACTGATGCAACAAGTGGAACTACTGAGGAAACCCCCACAACTGATCAGCCTGGCACAACTGATGCAACAAGTGGAACTACTGAGGGCACGCCCACAACTGATCAGCCTGGCACAACAGATGCAACAAGTGGAACTACTGAGGGTACCCCCACAACTGATGCAACAAGTGCAACTACCGAGGGCACGCCCACAACTGAACAGCCTTCCACAACTGATGCAACAAGTGGAACTACTGAGGGCACCCCAAAAACTGATCAGCCTGTAACAACTGATGCAACAAGTGGAACTACTGAGGGCACGCCCACAACTGATCAGCCTGTCACAACTGAGGCAACAAGTGGAACTACTGAGGCCACCCCCACAACTGATGCAACAAGTGGAACTACTGAGGGCACCCCCACAACTGATCAGCCTGTCACAACTGATGCAACAAGTGGAACTACTGAGGGCTTGTCCACAACCGATCAGCCTGGCACAACTGATGCAACAAGTGGAACTACTAAGGGCTTGTCCACAACTGATCAGCCTGGCACAACTGATGCAACAAGTGGAACTACTGAGGTCTTGTCCACAACCAATCAGCCTGCAACAACTGATGCAACAAGTGGAACTACTGAGGGCACGCCCACAACTGATCAGCCCGGCACAACAGATGCAACAAGTGGAACTACTGAGGGTACCCCCACAACTGATGCAACAAGTGGAACTACCGAGGGCACGCCCACAACTGAACAGCCTACCGCAACTGATGCAACAAGTGGAACTACTGAGGGCACCCCAAAAACTGATCAGCCTGTAACAACTGATGCAACAAGTGGAACTACTGAGGGCACGCCCACAACTGATCAGCCTGTCACAACTGAGGCAACAAGTGGAACTACTGAGGGCACTCCCACAACTGATGCAACAAGTGGAACTACTGAGGGCACGCCCACAACTGATCAGCCTGTCACAACTGATGCAACAAGTGGAACTACTGAGGCCACCCCCACAACTGATGCAACAAGTGGAACTACTGAGGGCACCCCCACAACTGAACAGCCTACCACAACTGATGCAACAAGTGGAACTACTGAGGGCACCCCAAAAACTGAAAAGCCTGTAACAACTGATGCAACAAGTGGAACTACTGAGGGCACGCCCACAACTGATCAGCCTGTCACAACTGAGGCAACAAGTGGAACTACTGAGGGCACCCCCACAACTGATGCAACAAGTGGAACTACTGAGGCCACGCCCACAACTGATCAGCCTGTCACAACTGATGCAACAAGTGGAACTACTAAGGGCACGCCCACAACTGATCAGCCTGTCACAACTGAGGCAATAAGTGGGACTACTGAGGGATTGTCCACAACTGATCAGCCTGGCACAACTGATGCAACAAGTGGAACTACTGAGGGCACCCACACAACTGATCAGCCTGTCACAACTGATGCAACAAGTGGAACTACTGAGGGCACGCCCACAACTGATCAGCCTTTCACAACTGATGCAACAAGTGGAACTACTGAGGGCACGCCCACAACTGATCAGCCTGTCACAACTGATGCAACAAGTGGAACTACTGAGGGCTTGTCCACAACTGATCAGCCTGGCACAACAGATGCAACAAGTGGAACTACTGAGGGCACCCCCACAAGTGATCAGCCTGGCACAACTGATGCAACAAGTGGAACTACTGAGGGATTGTCCACAACTGATCAGCCTGGCACAACTGATGCAACAAGTGGAACTACTGAGGGCACATCCACAACTGATCAGCCTGTCACAACTGATGCAACAAGTGGAACTACTGAGGGCACGCCCACAACCGATCAGCCTGTCACAACTGATGCAACAAGTAGAACTACTGAGGGCACGCCCGCAACTGATCAGCCTGGCACAACAGATGCAACAATTGGAACTACTGAAGGCACGCCCACAACTGATCTGCCTGGCACAACTGATGCAACAAGTGGAACTACTGAGGTCTTGTCCACAACTGGTCAGTCTGGCACAACTGAGGCAACAAGTGGAACTACTGAGGTCTTGTCCACAACTGATCAGCCTGGCACAACTGATGCAACAAGTGGAACCACTGAGGGCACCCCCACAACTGATGCAACAAGTGGAACTACTGAGGGATTGTCCATAACTGCTCAGCCTGGCACAACTGATGCAACAAGTGGAACTACTGAGGGCATGCCCACAACTGATCAGCCTGGCACAACAGATGCAACAAGTGGAACTACTGAGGGTACCCCCACAACTGATGCAACAAGTGGAACTACTGAGGGCACCCCCACAACTGTTTACCCTGGCACAACAGATGCAACAAGTGGAACTACTGAGGGCACGCCCACAACTGATCAGCTTGGCACAACAGATGCAACAAGTGGAGCTACTGAAGGCACGCCCACAACTGATCAGCCTGGCACAACAGATGCAACAAGTGGAACTACTGAGGGTACCCCCACAACTGATGCAACAAGTGGAACTACTGAGGGCACGCCCACAACTGATCAGCCTGTCACAACTGATGCAACAAGTGGAACTACTGAGGGCTTGTCCACAACTGATCAGCCTGGCACAACAGATGCAACAAGTCAAACTACTGAGGGCACCCCCACAAGTGATCAGCCTGGCACAACTGATGCAACAAGTGGAACTACTGAGGGATTGTCCACAACTGATCAGCCTGGCACAACAGATGCAACAAGTGGAACTACTGAGGGCACATCAACAACTGATCAGCCTGTCACAACTGATGCAACAAGTGGAACTACTGAGGGCACGCCCACAACTGATCAGCCTGTCACAACTGATGCAACAAGTAGAACTACTGAAGGCACGCCCACAACTGATCAGCCTGTCACAACTGATGCAACAAGTGGAACTACTGAGGGCTTGTCCACAACCGATCAGCCTTGCACAACTGATGCAACAAGTGGAACTACTGAGGGCACCCCCACAACTGATCAGCCTGCCACAACTGATGCAACAAGTGGAACTGCTGAGGGCACGCCCACAACTGATCAACCTGTCACAACTGATGCAACAAGTGGAACTACTGAGGGCACGCCCACAACTGATCAGCCTGTCACAACTGAGGCAACAAGTGGAACTACTGAGGAAACCCCCACAACTGATCAGCCTGGCACAACTGATGCAACAAGTGGAACTACTGAGGAAACCCCCACAACTGATCAGCCTGGCACAACTGATGCAACAAGTGGAACTACTGAGGGCACGCCCACAACTGATCAGCCTGGCACAACAGATGCAACAAGTGGAACTACTGAGGGTACCCCCACAACTGATGCAACAAGTGCAACTACCGAGGGCACGCCCACAACTGAACAGCCTTCCACAACTGATGCAACAAGTGGAACTACTGAGGGCACCCCAAAAACTGATCAGCCTGTAACAACTGATGCAACAAGTGGAACTACTGAGGGCACGCCCACAACTGATCAGCCTGTCACAACTGAGGCAACAAGTGGAACTACTGAGGCCACCCCCACAACTGATGCAACAAGTGGAACTACTGAGGGCACCCCCACAACTGATCAGCCTGTCACAACTGATGCAACAAGTGGAACTACTGAGGGCTTGTCCACAACCGATCAGCCTGGCACAACTGATGCAACAAGTGGAACTACTAAGGGCTTGTCCACAACTGATCAGCCTGGCACAACTGATGCAACAAGTGGAACTACTGAGGTCTTGTCCACAACCAATCAGCCTGCAACAACTGATGCAACAAGTGGAACTACTGAGGGCACGCCCACAACTGATCAGCCCGGCACAACAGATGCAACAAGTGGAACTACTGAGGGTACCCCCACAACTGATGCAACAAGTGGAACTACCGAGGGCACGCCCACAACTGAACAGCCTACCGCAACTGATGCAACAAGTGGAACTACTGAGGGCACCCCAAAAACTGATCAGCCTGTAACAACTGATGCAACAAGTGGAACTACTGAGGGCACGCCCACAACTGATCAGCCTGTCACAACTGAGGCAACAAGTGGAACTACTGAGGGCACTCCCACAACTGATGCAACAAGTGGAACTACTGAGGGCACGCCCACAACTGATCAGCCTGTCACAACTGATGCAACAAGTGGAACTACTGAGGCCACCCCCACAACTGATGCAACAAGTGGAACTACTGAGGGCACCCCCACAACTGAACAGCCTACCACAACTGATGCAACAAGTGGAACTACTGAGGGCACCCCAAAAACTGATCAGCCTGTAACAACTGATGCAACAAGTGGAACTACTGAGGGCACGCCCACAACTGATCAGCCTGTCACAACTGAGGCAACAAGTGGAACTACTGAGGGCACCCCCACAACTGATGCAACAAGTGGAACTACTGAGGCCACGCCCACAACTGATCAGCCTGTCACAACTGATGCAACAAGTGGAACTACTAAGGGCACGCCCACAACTGATCAGCCTTTCACAACTGAGGCAATAAGTGGGACTACTGAGGGATTGTCCACAACTGATCAGCCTGGCACAACTGATGCAACAAGTGGAACTACTGAGGGCACCCACACAACTGATCAGCCTGTCACAACTGATGCAACAAGTGGAACTACTGAGGGCACGCCCACAACTGATCAGCCTTTCACAACTGATGCAACAAGTGGAACTACTGAGGGCACGCCCACAACTGATCAGCCTGTCACAACTGATGCAACAAGTGGAACTACTGAGGGCTTGTCCACAACTGATCAGCCTGGCACAACAGATGCAACAAGTGGAACTACTGAGGGCACCCCCACAAGTGATCAGCCTGGCACAACTGATGCAACAAGTGGAACTACTGAGGGATTGTCCACAACTGATCAGCCTGGCACAACTGATGCAACAAGTGGAACTACTGAGGGCACATCCACAACTGATCAGCCTGTCACAACTGATGCAACAAGTGGAACTACTGAGGGCACGCCCACAACCGATCAGCCTGTCACAACTGATGCAACAAGTAGAACTACTGAGGGCACGCCCGCAACTGATCAGCCTGGCACAACAGATGCAACAATTGGAACTACTGAAGGCACGCCCACAACTGATCTGCCTGGCACAACTGATGCAACAAGTGGAACTACTGAGGTCTTGTCCACAACTGGTCAGTCTGGCACAACTGAGGCAACAAGTGGAACTACTGAGGTCTTGTCCACAACTGATCAGCCTGGCACAACTGATGCAACAAGTGGAACCACTGAGGGCACCCCCACAACTGATGCAACAAGTGGAACTACTGAGGGATTGTCCATAACTGCTCAGCCTGGCACAACTGATGCAACAAGTGGAACTACTGAGGGCATGCCCACAACTGATCAGCCTGGCACAACAGATGCAACAAGTGGAACTACTGAGGGTACCCCCACAACTGATGCAACAAGTGGAACTACTGAGGGCACCCCCACAACTGTTTACCCTGGCACAACAGATGCAACAAGTGGAACTACTGAGGGCACGCCCACAACTGATCAGCTTGGCACAACAGATGCAACAAGTGGAGCTACTGAAGGCACGCCCACAACTGATCAGCCTGGCACAACAGATGCAACAAGTGGAACTACTGAGGGTACCCCCACAACTGATGCAACAAGTGGAACTACTGAGGGCACGCCCACAACTGATCAGCCTGTCACAACTGATGCAACAAGTGGAACTACTGAGGGCTTGTCCACAACTGATCAGCCTGGCACAACAGATGCAACAAGTCAAACTACTGAGGGCACCCCCACAACTGATCAGCCTGTCAAAACTGATGCAACAAGTGGAACTACTGAGGGCTTGTCCACAACTGATCAGCCTGGCACAACTGATGCAACAAGTGGAACTACTGAGGGCACCCCCACAACTGATCAGCCTGCAACAACTGATGCAACAAGTGGAACTACTGAGGGATTGTCCACAACTGATCAGCCTGGCACAACTGATGCAACAAGTGGAACTACTGAGGGCACCCCCACAACTGATCAGCCTGCCACAACTGATCCAACAAGTGGAACTACTGAGGGTACGCCCACAACTGATCAGCCTGTCACAACTGATGCAACAAGTGGAACTACTGAGGGCACGCCCACAACTGATCAGCCTGTCACAACTGATGCAACAAGTAGAACTACTGAGGGTACGCCCACAACTGATCAGCCTGGCACAACAGATGCAACAATTGGAACTACTGAGGGTACCCCCACAACTGATGCTACAAGTGGAACTACCGAGGGCACGCCCACAACTGAACAGCCTACCACAACTCATGCAACAAGTGGAACTACTGAGGGCACCCCAACAACTGATCAGCCTGTAACAACTGATGCAACAAGTGGAACTACTGAGGGCACGCCCACAACTGATCAGCCTGTCACAACTGATGCAACAAGTAGAACTACTGAGGGCACGCCCGCAACTGATCAGCCTGGCACAACAGATGCAACAATTGGAACTACTGAAGGCTTGTCCACAACTGATCAGCCTGGCACAACAGATGCAACAAGTGGAACTACTGAGGGCTTGTCCACAACTGATCAGCCTGGCACAACAGATGCAACAAGTCAAACTACTGAGGGCACCCCCACAACTGATCAGCCTGTCAAAACTGATGCAACAAGTGGAACTACTGAGGGCTTGTCCACAACTGATCAGCCTGGCACAACTGATGCAACAAGTGGAACTACTGAGGGCACCCCCACAACTGATCAGCCTGCAACAACTGATGCAACAAGTGGAACTACTGAGGTCTTGTCCACAACTGATCAGCCTGGGACAACAGATGCAACAAGTGGAACTACTGAGGGCTTGTCCACAACCGATCAGCCTGGCACAACTGATGCAATAAGTGGAACTACTGAGGGCACCCCCACAACTGATCAGCCTGCCACAACTGATGCAAGAAGTGGAACTACTGAGGGCACCCCCACAACTGATCAGCCTGTCACAACTGATGCAACAAGTGGAACTACTGAGGGCACGCCCACAACTGATCAGCCTGGCACAACTGATGCAACAAGTGGAACTACTGAGGGCACCCCCACAACTGATGCAACAAGTGGAACTACTGAGGGCACGTCCACAACTGATCAGCCTGGCACAACAGATGCAACAAGTGGAACTACTGAGGGCACCCCCACAACTGATCAGCCTGTCACAACTGATGCAACAAGTGGAACTACTGAGGGCTTGTCCACAACTGATCAGCCTGGCACAACAGATGCAACAAGTGGAACTACTGAGGGCTTGTCCACAACCGATCAGCCTGGGACAACAGATGCAACAAGTGGAACTACTGAGGGCTTGTCCACAACCGATCAGCCTGGCACAACAGATGCAACAAGTGGAACTACTGAGGGCACGCCCACAACCGATCAGCCTGTCACAACTGATGCAACAAGTGGAACTACTGAGGGCACGCCCACAACTGATCAGCCTGTCACAACTGAGGCAACAAGTGGAACTACTGAGGGCACCCCCACAATTGATGCAACAAGTGGAGCTACTGAAGGCACGCCCACAACTGATCAGCCTGTCACAACTGAGGCAACAAGTGGAACTACTGAGGGCACCCCCACAACTGATCAGCCTGGAAAAACTGATGCAACAAGTGGAACTACTGAGGGCACGCCCACAACCAATCAGCCTGGCACAACAGATGCAACAAGTGGAACTACTGAGGGCACGCCCACAACAGATCAGCCTGTCACAACTGATGCAACAAGTAGAACTACTGAGGGCACATCCACAACTGATCAGCCTGGCACAACTGATGCAACAAGTGGAACTACTGAGGGCACGCCCACAACTGATCAGCCTGTCACAACTGATGCAACAAGTAGAACTACTGAGGGCACGCCCGCAACTGATCAGCCTGGCACAACAGATGCAACAATTGGAACTACTGAAGGCACGCCCACAACTGATCAGCCTGGCACAACAGATGCAACAAGTGGAACTACTGAGGTCTTGTCCACAACTGGTCAGCCTGGCACAACTGAGGCAACAAGTGGAACTACTGAGGGCTTGTCCACAACTAATCAGCCTGGCACAACTGATGCAACAAGTGGAACTACTGAGGGCACGCCCACAACTGATCAGCCTGGCACAACAGATGCAACAAGTGGAACTACTGAGGGTACCCCCACAACTGATGCAACAAGTGGAACTACTGAGGGCATGCCCACAACTGATCAGCCTGGCACAACAGATGCAACAAGTGGAACTACTGAGGGCACGCCCACAACTGATCAGCCTGTCACAACTGATGCAACAAGTGGAACTACTAAGGGCACCCCCACAACTGATCAGCCTGTCACAACTGATGCAACAAGTGGAACTACTGAGGGCTTGTCCACAACTAATCAGCCTGGGACAACAGATGCAACAAGTCGAACTACTGAGGGCACCCCCACAACTGATCAGCCTGTCAAAACTGATGCAACAAGTGGAACTACTGAGGGCTTGTCCACAACTGATCAGCCTGGCACAACAGATGCAACAAGTGGAACTACTGAGGGCACCCCCACAACTGATCAGCGTGTAACAACTGATGCAACAAGTGGAACTACTGAGGGATTGTCCACAACTGATCAGCCTGGCACAACTGATGCAACAAGTAGAACTACTAAAGGTACGCCCGCAACTGATCAGCCTGGCACAACAGATGCAACAATTGGAACTACTGAGGGTACCCCCACAACTGATGCTACAAGTGGAACTACCGAGGGCACGCCCACAACTGAACAGCCTACCACAACTCATGCAACAAGTGGAACTACTGAGGGCACCCCAACAACTGATCAGCCTGTAACAACTGATGCAACAAGTGGACCTACTGAGGGCACCCCCACAACTGATGCAACAAGTGGAACTACTGAGGGCACCCCCACAACTGATCAGCCTGTCACAACTGATGCAACAAGTGGAACTACTGAGGGCACGCCCACAACTGATCAGCCTGGCACAACTGATGCAACAAGTGGAACTACTGAGGGCACCCCCACAACTGATCAGCCTGTCACAACTGATGCAACAAGTGGAACTACTGAGGGCTTGTCCACAACCGATCAGCCTGTCACAACTGATGCAACAAGTGGAACTACTGAGGGCACCCCCACAACTGATCAGCCTGCCACAACTGATGCAACAAGTGGAACTACTGAGGGCACGCCCACAACTGATCAGCCTGTCACAACTGATGCAACAAGTGGAACTACTGAGGGCTTGTCCACAACTGATCAGCCTGGGACAACAGATGCAACAAGTGGAACTACTGAGGGCACCCTCACAACTGATCAGCCTGGCACAACTGATGCAACAAGTGGAACTACTGAGGGCTTGTCCACAACTGATCAGCCTGGGACAACAGATGCAACAAGTGGAACTACTGAGGGCTTGTCCACAACTGATCAGCCTGTCACAACAGATGCAACAAGTGGAACTATTGAGGGCTTGTCCACAACTCATCAGCCTGGCACAACTGATGCAACGAGTGGAACCACTGAGGGCACCCCCACAACTGATCAGCCTGCCACAACTGATGCAACATTTGGAACTACTGAGGGCACGCCCACAACTGATCAGCCTGTCACAACTGATGCAACAAGTGGAACTACTGAGGGCACGCCCACAACTGATCAGCCTGTCACAACTGATGCAACAAGTGGAACTACTGAGGGCTTGTCCACAACTGATCAGCCTGTCACAACTGATGCAACAAGTGGAACTACTGAGGGCACCCCCACAACTGATCAGCCTGGCACAACTGATGCAACAAGTGGAACTACTGAGGGCACGCCCACAACTGAACAGCCTGTCACAACTGAGGCAACAAGTGGAACTACTGAGGGCACCCCCACAACTGATCAGCCTGTCACAACTGATGCAACAAGTGGAACTACTGACGGCACCCCCACAACTGATCACCCTGCCACAACTGAGGCAACGAGTGGACCAACAGAGGGCACCCCCACAAATGATCAGCCTGGTACAACTAAAGCAACAAGTGGACCTACTGAGGGCACCCCCACAAATGATCAGCCTGGTACAACTGAAGCAACAAGTGGACCTACTGAGGGCACTCCTAAAACTGATCAGCCTGCCACAACAGATGCAACGGGGGGACCAACTGAGGGCACGCCCACAACTGATCAGCCTGGTACAACTGAGGCAACAAGTGGACCTACTGAGGGCACCCCCACAAATGATCAGCCTGGTACAACTGAGGCAACAAGTGGACAAACAGAAGGCACCCCCACAACTGATCAGCCTGGCACAACTGAGGCAACAAGTGGACCTACTGAGGGTACCCCCACAACTGATCAGCATGTCACAACTGAGGCAACGAGTGGACCAACTGAGGGCACCCCCACGACTGATCAGCCTGTAATATCTGAGGCAACGAGTGGACCAACTGAGGGCACTCCCACGACTGATCAGCCTGTCACAACTGAAGCAACGAGTGGACCAACTGAGGGCACTCCCACGACTGATCAGCCTGTCACAACTGGGGCAACGAGTGGACCAACTGATGGAACACCTACGACTGATCAGCCTGTCACAACTGAGGCAACGAGTGGTCCTACTGAGGGCACGCCCACAACTGATCAGCATGTCACAACTGAGGCAACGAGTGGACAAACTGATGGCACGCCCACAACTGATCAGCCTGTCACAACTGAGGCAACGAGTGGACCAACTGAGGGCACCCCCACAACTGATCAGCCTGTCACAACTGAGGCAACGAGTGGACCAACTGAGGGCACCCCCACAACTGATCAGCCTGTCACAACTGAGGGAACTCTCACAACTGATCATCCTGGTACAACTGAGGCAACGAGTGGACCAACTGAGGGCACCCCCACAACTGATCAGCCTGTCACCACTGAGGCAACAAGTGGACCAACTGAGGGCACGCCCACAACTGATCAGCCTGTCACCACTGAGGCAACAAGTGGACCAACTGAGGGCACGCCCACAACTGTACAGCCTGTCACCACTGAGGCAACAAGTGGCCCAACTGAGGGCACCCCCACAACTGATCAGTCTGTCACCACTGAGGCAACAAGTGGACCAACTGAGGGCACCCCCACGACTGATCAGCCTGTAACATCTGAGGCAACGAGTGGACCAACTGAGGGCACTCCCACGACTGATCAGCCTGTCACAACTGAAGCAACGAGTGGACCAACTGAGGGCACTCCCACGACTGATCAGCCTGTCACAACTGGGGCAACGAGTGGACCAACTGATGGAACACCTACGACTGATCAGCCTGTCACAACTGAGGCAACGAGTGGTCCTACTGAGGGCACGCCCACAACTGATCAGCATGTCACAACTGAGGCAACGAGTGGACAAACTGATGGCACGCCCACAACTGATCAGCCTGTCACAACTGAGGCAACGAGTGGACCAACTGAGGGCACCCCCACAACTGATCAGCCTGTCACAACTGAGGCAACGAGTGGACCAACTGAGGGCACCCCCACAACTGATCAGCCTGTCACAACTGAGGCAACGAGTGGACCAACTGAGGGAACTCTCACAACTGATCATCCTGGTACAACTGAGGCAACGAGTGGACCAACTGAGGGCACCCCCACAACTGATCAGCCTGTTACCACTGAGGCAACAAGTGGACCAACTGAGGGCACGCCCACAACTGTACAGCCTGTCACCACTGAGGCAACGAGTGGCCCAACTGAGGGCACCCCCAGAACTGATCAGTCTGTCACCACTGAGGCAACAAGTGGACCAACTGAAGGCACCCCCACAACTGATCAGCCTGTCACAACTGATGCAACAAGTGGACAAACAGAGGGCACTCCCACAACTGATCAGCCTGTCACAACTGAGGTAACAAGTGGACCAACTGAGGGCACGCCCACAACTGATTTGCCTGGCACAACTGAGGTAACAAGTGGACCAACTGAGGGCACGCCCACAACTGATTTGCCTGGCACAACTGAGGCAACAAGTGGATCAACTGAGGGCAGTCCCACAACTGATCATCCTGGCACAACTGAGGCAACAAGTAGACCTACTGAGGACACCCCCACAACTGATCAGCCTGGCACAACAGAGGCTACAAATCTGCCAACAGAGGGCACCCTCACAACTGATCAGCCTGTCACAACTGATGCAACAAGTGGAACTACTGAGGTCTTGTCCACAACTGATCAGCCTGGCACAACGGATGCAACAAGTGGAACTACTGAGGGCACCACCACAACTGATGCAACAAGTGGAACTACTGAGGGCACCCCCACAACTGATCAGCCTGTCACAACTGATGCAACAAGTGGAACTACTGAGGGCTTGTCCACAACTGATCAGCCTGTGACAACGGATGCAACAAGTGGAACTACTGAGGGCTTGTCCACAACTGATCAGCCTGGCACAACAGATGCAACAAGTGGAACTACTGAGAGCACTCCCACAACTGATCAGCCTGTCACAACTGATGCAACAAGTGGAACTACTGAGGGCACGCCCACAACTGATCAGCCTGGCACAACAGATGCAACAAGTGGAACTACTGAGGGCACGACCACGACTGATCAGCCTGTCACAACTGATGCAACAAGTGGAACTACTGAGGGCACGACCACAACTGAACAGCCTGTCACAACTGGGGCAACAAGTGGACCAACTGAGGGCTTGTCCACAACTGATCAGCCTGTCACAACTGGGGTAACAAGTGGACCTACTGAGGGCACTCCCACAACTGATCAGCCTGTCACAACTGAGAAGACCAGTGGGCCAACTGAAGACATGCCCACAACTGATCTGCCTGGCACAACTGATCAGCCTGGCACAGCTGAGGCAACAAGTGGACTAACTGAGGGCACGCCCACAACTTATTTGCCTGGCACAACTGAGGCAACAAGTGGACCAACAGAGGGCACTCCCACAACTGATCAGCCTGTCACAACTGAGAAGACCAGTGGGCCAACTGAGGGAACTCGTACAACTGATCAGCCTGGTACAACTGAGGCAATGAGTGGACCAACTGAGGGCACCCCCACAACTTATCAGCCTGTCACAACTGAGGCAACAAGTGGACCTACTGAGGGCACCCCCACAACTGATCAGCCTGTCACCACTGAGGCAACGAGTGGACCAACTGAGGGCACCCCCACAATTGATCAGCCTGTCACCACTGAGGCAACAAGTGGACAAACAGAGGGCACTCCCACAACTGATCAGCCTGTCACCACTGAGAAGAGCAGTGGGCCAACTGAGGGTACACCCACAAGTGATCTGCCTGGCACAACTGATCAGCCTGGCAAAACTGAGGTAACAAGTGGACCAACTGAGGGCACGCCCACAACTGATTTGCCTGGCACAACTGAGGCAACAAGTGGTCCTACTGAGGGCACCCCTACAACTAATCAGCCTGGTACAACTCATGCAACAAGTGAACCAACTGAGGGCACTCCCATAACTGATAAGCCTGGTACAACTGAGGCTACAACTGTACCTTCAACTACACCACCTATCACTCCAACAATTCAACCAACTACCCAATCCACTACTCGTAAGCCTTTAATTTGCCAAAACGGAGGAATTGACAATGGTCACAACTGCTCATGTCTCATTGGATTTATTGGACCTGTCTGTGAACATGTTGAAGTTGCTGTTGAGCCAGGTAAATTAAATAACTATAGTAAATTAATGTTAAATCATATACGTTTTTTAAAGACAACATTATTTTAACTTTATTCTTCACTGATATTTAATGAAATATTTCTATGTCCATACAGATACAATCAACAGAACGGTTGTGGTTAATATAGACATCAATGAGGAATATATTGATGAATATGAGGATGAGGCATCACAGGAATACAAAGAATTTGTTGGAAACTTCACCAGCCAGGTGAGATACATGGCTACAGAGTATTAGTCTGAAAAAGCACAAACAATAACAGGACATCCGTCCATTTAAAGAGAAATAAAGGATTATTCTCCAAAGAGATGTCTAATTGGATTTAACCTAAATGTTTTATTTATATCACAGCATATTTTCTTCTTGTATTTAATAAAACGAAAACACAATTATATGACCTAAACTAATATCATGAAGATATTGATATTCTATTATGTCACTATTTTCAGATGGAGGAATATTACAAAATAAGGATAGAAAATGTTAAAGAAGTGGTGGTCATAAGTGTCAGGTGATGTACTTTTCATTTTTTATAATCAATTTTAAAACTGTTTTTAAAACAACTGGTTTTGGTGGCAAATCTTCTTCTCCTTAAGATTGTTTCTCTTGTTCCTTTATAGCCCAGGAAGCCCATTGGGCAGATTATCAACCAACATTGTGGAAGAGGTGAATAATTTAAAAAAACATTGCCAATAGTTCAGAGAAAAGATCAAATAAAATGTAACTGGGTTTTTTTCATACCATTTCAGATACAATTAAGGGCTGAAGGCACAGATCTCACACCAACAAGAGTCGGGTAAGTAGAGAATAAAATGTCCAATGACATAAAGATGTACTGGACTGTATTATGGCTGTATCACAAGTTGACTTTGAAGTTTTTACATCACTCAGGGCATTTGATCTCAATTACCACGCTTGTCTTATCTGGAAAATTTGTGTCTGCTTTATCAATAGGTGTCAGCTTTTACAGATACTGTATATGTATTATCAAATGAGACAACAAATCCAGCTGTACTGCTTATTCTACCAGCGGTGTCAACAGTTACATTCAACTAGATTTAAAATGCTTAGGTGTCTCACCATGAAGCTAGTTTATCATCATCTGACTTATTGCAACTTAAAATATAATTTATTTTTAACAATATTTAACCAGGAAACAATAAAACAAATGAAATTGTAAAGAGACTACATCTCAGCAACATCTCATGTTTTGAATTGTGTTATTTGTTGCATTTTTGAATATTTTCTTTTAAAACCAACTGAAACTGACATATTGAATTCTCTCCCCATCAGTGTTGATGTCAAACATGATGTCATCCTGGCAATTCCAAATAACCCTGATTATGAGGATATATATGTGAATAATACTGAAGAAATTATGGAGGCTGTTGGTGACCTTGTTGGCTGCACTCTAGGTAAGAGAGACATTTCCCAATAGTGTGTGGACATGAAAACACAAGATTAGAAAAAAAACAATTCTTTATGAGGATTTAGAGCTTGTGATAAGGATAAGGAAAGTCCAACTAGTAGTGGTTGATGTGCACACACACTGATGTAGTTTTCTTTTTACATCAACATCATGTTAACATGCTAACATTGACTTCTTAACATAGACTGTGTATCAAATGTGGAGGTAGCTACCTTGATGTGACTTTGTTGCATAGCTGATGGTTTGTATCCTGAAGTTTGGCATTTTTACTCGATCTTTTCTGGTTTTTGGTGCCAGAAGGAACCGTATTTGAAAAAAGGGGTGGAGCTGGGGAGGAGCGAGGGAAACCCTTGCTCTTCTTGCTAAGTCTTCAGCTACAGCTACCTCAGAAAGCAAGGTGCATCTGTAATTTTAGTGTTTGTGATATTAAGTTGGACTCTAAACAAAATGTGTTTACTTTAGAAAATAAATAGCTGAGTCCTCAGAATGTTTTCAAGTAAATCGGACATTACACAAGATATTTTTCAGGTCACCATTGTAGCAGCTTGTCAATCACAGGTAGCCCCTCTAACCCCTCGCCTGCTTTCTGGTCTCTTTGACTCCAAAGTTTACCATTATTTATTAAGTGAACATGAAATTGTTTTGAAGAAGACTTGAAACCGGAGATTGAGATCATAAACTCAAAAAACAGACTCAGAAACAGTTTTTTCCACAGGCAGTGAAATGCCTTTACCGTCCATCTGTGTGTGCTGGAAATGACTGGAGCTGCTAAATTGTTTCTCGTTGTTTTTATAGCAATGACAATAAAGATATATTCTATTCTATTCTAGGAAAATGTTTACTGAGGTAATAAATCACCTGACTATAGAAACATTTTATCATAGACTTCTTCACAATCTGAATTCTGTTTACAACCAGTGGAGACGCCTCCTCTTGGACATTGAAGAAAATTAATAATGATGGTGTCATCTTTTGAGAACCATTCTATTAGATAGTAGGGGGAAAAAAAACTTGTTGATTAGGGTTGGAGAACTTGTTGGTGCTGTGATACAAGCATGGGTAAATAAACGGCTGATACCAAAGAAATTGAAAAATAATTTTCACACAATTTTAATAAATTGATTGTTATCTTTTTGTTTTTTAATTTTCAGACTGCCCGAGTTTTAATGTCACAGTGAAGCCGACAGTGACGCCTACAGAACCAGATCTTCAATGTCAGTATCTCCATAAGTCCTGTATTTGTTTGAAAATGTGTATGTGGGTGTGTGCATGTGTGTGTGTGTGTGTGTGTGTGTGTGTGTGTGTGTGTGTGTGTGTGTGTGTGTGTGTGTGTGTGTTAAGCTTAAAAGAATGACTCAAAGGATATGTTAACAATTTAAATTCCTTTGAGAATCTTCTTTATAGACTGAGCATGTGACATAATTTGAATATTATTTGATTGGAAAGTGATTTTCATTGTTCAGGTTCCACAACATAGAATGAAACATGTTGCTCATGGTTTGTAGCTATCTTCTAGTTTTCAATTCAAGCCCCTTATTTGTTTTAAACATGAACAGAGTAATTTACAAAAACACAAAACTCTCAGCCATGAACTGGCTAACAGAATTAGCATTGCGATAATTTTAACTTATTACTAAACATACTCAACAAACATCACCACATGCACTCTTACTTCCAGACATATGTTTCCTCTGTGGAGGCAGCCTCACGCTCGTCTGGTCTGCTGCTCTGATCCATCTTTATAAACATTCAATGCTCTGATCCAGTGACGCTGCATGACTCGCTCTTTATGTCTCAGTTCATGGGATATGTCTCTCTGCTGCCTCCTTTTGGGTGGTGGTGTGTAATGCGTTAATTTTTCCAGCGCCATCGAAGCTCCTATCTCTTTTTTTGAAGAGGAGCAAATGAGCAAACGATAACGCAGGTCAATGGCGGCCCTGAGCACTGGACCAGAGCTAGCACTCAAGACCAGAAACACGTCACAAGTCAGTAACTTTAGACACGCAGAACGGTTTTAAATCTATGTTTTTATTGCAGATTATACTTTTTATACAATAACTACACAAAATGTTCTTTGCAGTTCAGACGATATTAAAAACTGATTTTAAAAATCTTATCCGTGCTAAATGGTTGCGTCGCCCTAGTGCCCTCTATTGACCAGCCGCCACTGCTTCAGATATTTAAATATTACATTTAATAATAAACAGAGGTAATGTATCTAGGACATGGTGGTATTTAACGTGTCCTGCTGGTGTTATAAAGAAGCCATAACTGTTTTTGCATGCACAATGCTTATCGAGTGTTTTCATCCTCTTCTTCTTCTTCTTCCTGTCTTTCACCAGCGGTCTGTGAAAGGCTGAATGAGGATGCAGATGTGACTGATTTCTACCAGGCTGCGGAGGTTAATAATAAGGTAACCTGTGTGACTGCCTGCCATCCGAAACACGACAAGCATAAAACATGCTACAACAAGGGAGTGTGCAAAGTGTTTAAAGCCACCGGGCCGCTCTGCCAGTAAGTTTTACTCCGCTGTCACACAGTCCTGTTTCTGTCTCCCTCTGCTGCATTGTTTCATGTTGATATTTTTATTTTTACGTCTTCACAGTCTGATGAAAGAGGCTCTTGTTAAATGGATAATACTTTCAGCAATGAGCAGCTGATTTTAACACTTTGAAAACCTCATGTGGAGCTTGTTGTTGCTTCGTTAGCATAGCTAGGTATCCCAGGATGCTTTGAGCAGCACCCTCATGTTTAGTTTAAACATGGAGATTGAATATAATAATTTAAAAATATCTTTTACATTTAAGATATTTGAATTAAACATGATCAGTGCCAGATATTTGTATCACATGATCTAATTCCCGCCTTCTTATCTGTTTGATCAGAGGAGGTTTAGTTTGAAAGAGAGTTTAAACTGTTGCTTTTTGTTCCTCCCCGTCTCTTTAGTTTAACATTCTTCTCCTTCCTCTTTCAGTTGTGTGGACTTGTCCTCCACCTGGTACCTGAGCGATGACTGCAGACTGCCCATACAGAGGACGGCGTTCTTTGCCGGGCTGAGTGTGACGCTCACTGTTCTCTTGGTGCTGGTGGGAGTCCTGGCGGCGTTCGTATTAAGGAACAAACAGAGGAGGTGAGATTCTCACCGGTGGTAAAATGTTCCTACACTTTAGCTTTAGCTTAGCTGTCATGATGTTATTTTCATCAAAATTTTAAATAAATTGAAAGAAGTACCTCTAAAACAAAATCTCAAACTAAATGTTCTAATTGACGGTAAACTTCAAATGATGAATGTCCAAGATTTATGAGTTTGAGATTATTTTTATACCAAATTTATTTTAAAAAGTTGATTTTGGGATTGTTAATTTTTTTGTATTAACTCACTTGTCTGTTTTATTGATGAGATTATGATTCTCTGTTTTTGGTCAATGCAGGGAGTGAATAATGTTATACCCAATAAATATGACAGGGAACCCAGGAAGAGCTGTTTAACATATTTAACCCCTTCAGCTTCCTGGTTGGGCATCACGTACACAATCATTTAAAACTATCCAGTTTATCCAGCAATTGGTCCTTTTTTCAACTTGATCAAAAATACTTTTAGGAACTCTCAGAGACATTATTGTCGTGCTATTGCCTTGATGAAGTTTACTTCATATAAGTTTAACAAAAGCTCTTTATGTTTTACTTTTCAGGTTGTTCAGCATGGCAGTCAATCATTTTATGATCAATCAAACTTATTTGTATAGCACCAATTCATAAAAATAGTTTTCTAAAGACTCTTTAAAAAAAGTAACAGCTTTCAATTATTATATTTCATTCTCTACATTTTCAACTATTTCTTATTGCATATCAGTTTTCAGCATTTCAACGCATTTTCTGCAAGGAAATGCAATTTTTCTAGTTGTGTTAAATTTTACTTTTTTCATACTGCAGGATAAATGTTTATTCTCGTAATAAAATCTGACTGTTTCTCTGCTTTGTCTGCAGATACAAAGACATAAAAGACAAGCTGGTGAATCAGTGGCTGAACGAGGACTTTGAGTGGTCCAGATCAAACATTGACGGTGATGGTAATGCATTTATTACACACGTACACACAATCACACACTCGCCCAAGGGACAAACCTTCTTCTTCAATGACCAAGTGTGGGCTTCTAAGTCTAAAACACGTAAACACCTATAGTATTGGTTTGGGCATGATTTTAGAATGATTTAAGGCATGTCCAAGAGGGGACGTCACAAATTGAACCCTCTTTGCTGGCTGGTCCCCTCTTTGTGAACTAGAAACGACACGGAGGTCCCCTCAAGATATATATATATATATATATATATATCTACACACAAGTACACAAACACACACATTCTCTCCCTCTGTGAGTGTTGTTGCAGCAGTTGTTAGAATTACGTTTTTACTGCAGACGTTTTAGGAGTGTCAAGTTTTAGCACCACAATAACAGGGTTTATATAGAGAAAAAAATAAATAATATATTTGGTCTTTGGAAACGCCAATGTTGGTTGTGATTATCCGTTAAGTTTAACATTGAGAAAATTATAAACCTAAGAAATAAGGGAAGGGAGTGCTCCAGGGAGTGTTTGTGTGCTTTGTGGACTCGCAGAGGCAGGTCTGGTTCACTGGGAGAGGTTTCAGGGTTAGGTCTAATCAGGGTTAGGCCTAATCTACAGGTTATCATCATGCAGTATAAAGGGAGGACATACAACAAAAACTGGTGTATAAACACGCTATGGAAACAGTATCAAACTATTGACTAATAAAGATTAAAGTCTTAAAGCATATTAGACTTCTACATGTCAGAATGGAAAAGACTGATAGGTATAAAAAGTTTAGAGATTGTTGATGTAGATCTGCTCGGCCTGCAGCAGGTAAACAGACTGTAACGTCTGCAGCGGCTAAACAGGCTGTAACGTCTGCAGCAGTTAAACAGGCTGTAACGTCTGCAGCGGGTAAACTGACTGTCACGTCTGCAGCAGGTAAACAGAATGTAACGTCTGAAACAGGTAAACAGACTGTAAGATCTGCAGCAGGTAAACAGACTGTAACGTCTGCAGCAGGTAAACAGAATGTAGCGTCTGCAGCAGGTAAACAGACTGTAACATTGTCATTTTAGTCCCTGACAGGTTCAGATTGTTATTCTGTGTGTGACAACATGACAGAAAGTATCCCTACAGAGGAAGATGATGTTTTAGCCACAAACAGCTGTTACATCACTGTCTACAAACGCACCACACTAAATTCAGAAAAACAGAGATTTATCCTCACAGGACACAGAGGGATGTTGGTTTACTGCTGCCTCGACCAGTTTGTTTATTTGTTTGACTTAATGTTTAAATCGGTCAGTTTTTTTGCTACACAAAATTACATGATAAAGGTAATTTACTCTGTATGTGGTCTTTAAATTAACCCTTTCTTTTGTTCTAATTTCAGAAGTTTACGGAAACCCCACATTCACTCAGAGCGAAGCAACCGTCCACTTAGAGGACCTAGATGTTTACAGACAACCTCTACCTGCCTACCAGCCGACCCGTCCATCTTCACAGATTGACTACAGACAGTCAGCGGGCATGTTCCCCCCGTCACGACAAGCTCACAGACACATCACTCCTTCTAATATTTCTGGATACTCACAGTCTGCTGGTCCAGCCCGTCAACTCAGAAACTCAGTCAACCAGCCGGTCAGTTTTTACATCCACTCCAACACACAATCTTTTGCTCTGAGTGATAATCTCGGTCTCAAGATAAATTTTAAATGTGAAGAATCTCCATCCTTCCACACTTTTGATTATTTTATTGATACGTTAACGTCATGTTTATGTTTCTTTCTTTCTTGCTCTTCACAGATGAGGATCAACAGGCCTCAGATCAGGACGTCCTGGGATGTCTGAGTGGCACGCCAAGAAACTTTGTCTTCGAAAATATAACTGTAAATAAACAAAGAAAACATGAAAAATGATTTGCAGTGTTCAAAAAACAAATTCACAGTCTATTGATCTCATCTGAGCTGCAGCAGATCTGCAGGAGTGACGATTATTTATTTTTCATTCATCATCATGAGTAACTCTTTTCCAATTACACACCGCCATTTGAAGTATTTTTTTAAAATGAAAGAATACACATCAATATTTTGAGTTGCTTAGTGCTGTGCTCATGTTGGATTAGTGTTGAGTGTGTTGAAAAGGTTGTAAGTACTATAACCGCTAGTACAGTCAAGACCTACTCTTTCTGTAAATCGTCTGCTGCTAACATTTGTTATGATTTGGCGCAACCGATCACAATCGATATCTGATGTTAAAATGTGTCTGGACTTGTTCAAGTTTACCAAAGAGAGGCAGTTGTTATTATTTGTATTATTATTAGGATACAAATTAGTTTTTGAATATTGTTATTTATTTTATTTCTATTTATATGTTAATTGACCAGGTTTGACACATTCAGATTAAAGATCTCTTTAACAAGGAGACCTGGCAGCAATTCAAAGTTACAATGATAAGTAACATTAAGGCCATCAGATCAGAAAAAATAAGAAGCTGTTTGTAAATCTGTGCCAATTGAGGGGTAAACTTTGCAAGTTACTTAAACTGTGTGCATTGTTTCATAAACATTGTGCACAGATTCATATAATCTGCTACTGTTCTGTAAACTGTGTGCATTCATTTAGAGACCATATGCACGGATTTGTAAACTGTGCAAGGATTTGGGCAATCTGTGCTATCAGCCACTGATAGCAGATCTGATTTTGAGCCTCGCACATGGATTTGTGAACCGTGGGAACTGATTTACAAACAGCTTTTTTTTCTTAACTGAGCTTTCAGGGGCTCAGTATCCCGTGGAAGTTTTTGGCAGCAACACTTTCTTTCCTAATTTATTTCCATTTTTTAGAATAACAAATGGCCAAGAGTCCAAAGAACAAAGGTATTAATTACCATCCTTCACCAAGATTCAGAAAGAGACTCAACTCCCCACCCCTCCACCCCCCCCCCCCCCCCCCTACACACACACACACACACACACACACACACACACACTACACAACCCATGGATTTTAGTACACCATTATTTTCAAAGCCAAAATTCCTTGTAAGTCATCATTCTTGGGTTCAATGTTGTTTACAAGTCACATAAACTGCTTTGAACTAAAAATATTCCAAACTCTGCTATTCATCGTTATGCTGATGAGTCTCTCTTTTACTGATCTGAAACTATAACTTGTCTCTCTCCTCTTTCTTAATGTTGAAGAAAACTTTGGTCCCTGCAAACCTTCCGACTGCAGGTTAAGAAATGATTGTGGTGGTCTATACAAACCCTGACTTCGGATCTAAACACACGTTGAACATAAATGAAAGACATAAACAGAGAAAACAGCCGACTACCAGAGTCAGGCCATACTCTGTGAACTAGGTATTAGTTTCATTTAGGATCTGATTTTATAACAGTAAATGTTGTTTATTGCTTTTGATGCACTTTATGTTAATAAAAGTTCATAACTTAAAAGACTCTCTAGATTTCTTTTGATGATTAATAACTGAAATGAGATGATGTACAAGGGTTCCTGATCAAGTTTGAACAATACAGCAATTTATTAAAACTAATAACAAAGAAAAAAGAATTATTTGACCTGTATCTGAAACATTTTGAACCAGTTACTTAATTTGAACTTCAATTTGTTTGCTTGATTTACTGATATATTTCTTTTCAGACAATTAATGTAGGAGGTTTGTTAGAGGAGACTCAAATCATGTGATGTCTGTTCTCATTATTTTCCTGAGGGAAAGACCTTCTTTATCAGAAACAAAAACCCATCAAGTATCCAAAGTTTGATGATTTAGAAATCAATCACAAAAAAAACTGAATAAACACACGAGCTGGTTATTAGGATCATGTTTTAATGTGCAGATTTGACTTTGCAATAAAGTCTCAACCGTAGTGATGAAAAATGCAAAACAGAGGGTGTACTTACACTGTGCATCCACTGAGGGGCGCTGTATCATTATTTTGATCAAGCTTCACTATGATGAAGGATTGTGAGTCAAACTGATGTTCACTCACTCAAAAGCTTTACTTTGACAACTGTTCATTTAAATATAAGCACAATTGAATAATGTAATAAGATGAATCTGTATTATTATTTATTATTAGAGATTACTGACAGGAAAGCATGTTCATTTATATCTCTCTGACCCCATCTTTGGTTTAATTTGACTGAAATCCATCAGCTGCATACGTAAATGTATGAAATGAAATACCACTGACAAAGTGATTCACATCTTTATTCAGCAGAACGAGCATTAAAACATCATCATCAAATATGTAGCATAGACACTCGATCTGTGTTAACCTGTGTCCAAAGAATAAACTGTGCAGACAAAAGATGGATTTGAAGGAGTGGGAACTAATGTCGGTCCTGGATTTCATTCCTTTATTTATCAATTGTACAGTTGAATAGGGACGATGCATATTCAAAACAACTCTGTAAGGGTCAGTTTAGGAGAGTGACAGAACAAGAGACACACGAGGTACGCTAACCTGAGCAGCCACACGGTTCACTCAGCAGTGTACATACAGGACACTTAAAAACAACAGTATGATGTAAGAAGTCTCATCTGATTGGATCTACATGATATGTGTGTTAAAACAGGCCTGCAGGTGCGTGCATTACTCCTTCATTTACATGAAGCGACTCTGAGACGCTCTGAATGGAGCAGAATAAAAACTGCTGTTTTGAATGGGAGCTAAAAATGTCTGCTACTGAAAGGCAGAAATATGAAGCCGAAATATTTAGATCATTCATTTTAAAAACCTTTAATATCTGCTGCTGCTTTATGTTTTTAATGGTTATTATTGTTTGTGTAAAAATAAACTTGAAACAGATTGGATTTAACCGGCAGTGTGTTCACACAAAGGACTCTGTGTCAGCGGCTCACTGTAAGAAAATATACAAGCCTGAGGATAAACACACAAACTAAACCAACTGAGACAGACCCGGACACAGGGGGCATCCCTGTGACCTCAGTGGTGCCACTTTGGCGCAAACAAGTTCCTTACAAAAGTCTGTGTGACCCAAAGAAACAAGTCAACATAAATTTCAAACGATTTTATGGTTTCAAATGATCTTTGTATTCTGCACACTCGGAAGTCAAAGTCGGAATTTCAACTTCATCCAAGGTCTTCTTCATATTTCATATTCTTTTTAAATTCCTGGTATTATTCAGGGAATTTGAGGGAATGATGTATGAACCGTCTATAAGCACCGAGAGTGATGTCTTACCCGCCTGACCCCCAATTTACATATACTCCGTGCGCATCACGGTCCATCAGCGCCATGGTTTTACTTAGTTAGGTGGCGCTCACCCTGCCCCACTGGGTCCATTTCTGGAACGTGAACTCAGCCATGTGCAGCTGTACACACATCTCAGGAGAACTGCAAGATCACGGGAGAACTACAAGATCACATGAGAACTATAAGACCACAGGAGAACTACAAGATCTCAGGAGAGCTACAAGATCTCAGGAGAACTACAAGATCTCAGGAGAACTACAAGATCTCAGGAGAACTACAAGATAACATGAGAACTACAAGATCACATGAGAACTACAAGATTACATGAGAACTACAAGATCACATGAGAACTACAAGATCCCAGGAGAACTACAAGATCACATGAAAACTACAAGATCTCAGGAGAACTACAAGATCACAGAACTACAAAATAACAGGAGAACTACAAGATCACAGGAGAGCTAAAAGATCACAGGAGAACTACAAGATCACAGGAGAACTACAAGATCAAAGGAGAGCTAAAAGGTCACAGGAGAACTACAAGATCACAGGAGAACTAAAAGATCTCAGGAGAAATACAAGATCACATAAGAACTACAAGATCATAGGAGAACTACAAGATCACAGGAGAGCTAAACGATCACAGGAGAACTACAAGATCACAGGAGAACTACAAGATCACAGGAGAGCTAAAAGGTCACAGGAGTACTACAAGTTGTTTTGTCTTTCTGAGGAAGATTTTTTGTCCATCAGCAAAAATAGACGTATTTTAAATGGAGTAGAGCGTAGTGGCGCTGAGAGTGGCGTTTAATGGCGGCGTAGTGCATGCCGCTGACGGATTGTGGAAATTGGGGGTAACATCCTCCTCTATGAGTAGTACCTCTTATCATCAAACGGATGAAACAGTCCAACCATGCAAACAAATTAAGAAACTTTGAACTAAATTGTGAACGAATCGTAACATACTTTACAGTATCATATCGTAGTTGTGCCGTTTCACATTGCAACGAAACAAATTTGATATGTTTCGTATCCTTTCAAATTGTATTGTTTCGTTTCTTATCATATCATATAGTATCATACTCGTTGGTAAAATCATACTGAGTCATACTTTAATATATCCTTGAGTATTGTTTTCATATTGTTGGGGTTGTATCAACTTTGGTTATATTCTTTAATAATTATACTTAATTATTAATAATATAAATAAAATATCATTAAACTATGTTTAATCTCATTTTGGGGCACCAACCTGTAATCAGGTAAATATAACCAAAATATCACTCAAATCAGTCTCAAATTAGTTATTTAATTACTAATATTATTAATAATAAATAACTATATTTAATAAATTGAAGGCGTGAAATCCGTACACAAAGCCTTCTTACCCAGCTTATATCACAATGCAAATACACCAGTAATCACAAACAACTGCTCTCTTAAATTATAACAGAATTTATTTAAACAAAGCAACATCAATCCAAAATCAATGAACTTAATTAAACAAATAACTATTATAAACTAATCTAAGCAACAAACATTATCAAGCAAAGGCTTGTGGATGAGGTGTAAATGTGTGTGTGTGCAGATGAGTGTGTATGTAGATGTGTGAGAGAGAGAGAGAGAGAGAGAGATAGAGAGAACAAGATGGTGGAGAGAGACAATGCACCCTGTGGCTTCGTCACATGGTGACAAAAATGGTGGACAACAAAGGAAGTCGTGTGGCTACCTTTTGAAATAGTTTGAGCTCTCTGAGCTGAGTTCAGTAACTGTTACTTAAACACCAGAAAGCCAATGGCCGGACTTTGATTCAACGGCGGGTACACTGGTCTTTCTGATTGTGAAAGCCGTTGACTGAAGGTAAACTAGCATAGCATTACACACATAGACAAACACAGCAGTTCATTACAATAAAACAAATGCAGCAGCTTACAACAGATAATATACAGAATGTGACGTGTCGTCAACAATGATGCATAATTATCAGTGGTTATAAAAGAAACATAACTATTTCTGAAACTATTTCTACCCAGACCAAAGCTCTTACTTGGGGTAACTCCTGGTGATCGTTGCAAAGTTGGTTAGATCGTCACTCTGTTGAATGTTAAATCAACAGATTCAGGCAGGTTTCCTTCGTGGCAGATATAGGAGGAGGGTAGCGGGATTCACATCTTCGACCAGAGCGCTGCTCTATAGGGTCTTCTGGTTGCAGGAGCCGAGTTCTTTATGTGTCCTTGTGGATTCAGGGATCAGTGGGCTTCCTTCAGCGCTCCTGTCCAGTTGCGTTCAATGACGTCTTACGAAAAATCAAAGGAAAGAAACTCTTCTTTTTGCTCGAACCTGATAGCATCTGATTGCGCCCAAAACTCCTAAAAATATGCAGTGGAAGTAGTCAGCTGAATCCTCTGATGCTTGAATTCAGCATGTGAAGAGCTACCTATACTGAGCAACCTCAGCTCTGGAGTTTAACCTATGTAAGTCAAGAGGAGGAAAGGCTTTGTCTCGAATGATGGAGTCCATCTTGTTGGAGAGGGCATCCTCTGGTGTCAGCAGACAACACTTGAAGAGAAGGAAAGGGTTTGTCTCGAATGCTGGAGTCCATCATATGGAGAGGGTATCCTCTGGTGTCGGCAGACCACACTTGAAGAGAAGGAAGCAATGCCTGGTGATTGCTTTTAAAGACTGGAGCTGCCTGTGGGTTTACCTCATGCCTCCTCCAATGAGGATAGAGAATTCAGACACCCCCCCACTTTTCACACCTATTCGTTGGTTTCTGTTGGGGGGTTGCTGGGCTAAGACCCCTTTGTTCAGTTCCCTCCAAAATACTCTAGTCAGGCTTGAGAACTGTGATACAGGCCTGAGTCTCTTGTCCCATACACATGGGAACAATATTGTATAACATCCATTTGTATCATGTTGCATCGTTTCATATAATTTCAGATCAGCCCGTATCGTAGGATTTCTATCGTATCCTAACGTATTGTTTCTGTTCATATTATAAACCCTCTGGTACCGTATCTGATCCTATCTCTCCGTATCATAACCTTTCATTTCATATTCTTTGGTTTAGGGTTGTATCTTAAATCCTCTCTGTTTCGTATCCTATGAAGCCTAAATTTAAGATGATTGCAAAAGTCTTTCATGGATATTCTAAATGTTTGAATGTTTTTAGGCTCCCTTATTTATAGTTTTTTTAAACATAGTTTACTCGTACCAAAGTCTCGGTAAGGGATTCTTGTTATTTTTGTATCTGATAAAACAGAGCAGGTGATTCAGGGTCTGCATCGAGGTCTTCTTCCTGGTTTTAGTCTTTGACTTTCCGAGCTGTTCGACAGTAAACTTTCCAAACAGAGGATTCATTTTACCCTCGAATGTTCACAGAGCCCGTTCTGTGTGTGTGCAGTCTCAGTGAGCAGTGAAAGATGGACGGAGGAAAACTAATTACGCAGCAGGAGTGGGGGAGGCAGGAGGGGGGAGGGGGGAGGGATTGATGTGTTATGCCCTGTCAGTGTTGCTGCAGTAGCAATTAGATAATACATGTGGATCAGCAGCACACAGCCTGCTCAACACCATCAGAGATTAGAGGGAGATGTTTCAGTGTTCATGGTGGACTGCTCTTTCTCTGTTTGCGTCCAAACCTGCCGACCCAAAAGAAACCGACCCGAGAGAAGACACAGAAACACAGTTCACTGGCAGACATGATTCTTATTACTGATCATCAATGAAATATCTGGTGTTTTGGGTCTTTTACCTGGCAACCAAACCAGGTGTGCTCAGTCCTAGGCTTAAGTCCCAGCAGCTCTTCTTCACAAATCTTAACTATTTCAGAAACCTCCCATTTTAGATTTGCCTCCCCCTTAATGCTAACAGCATTCATTTTATGGAGAACAAGTTTCCAGCAACATCAATGTGTACAAACTGCATTTTACACCCTTATTTAATATTTTTCTTCCCATTTCTTCCCTTTTTTAACAAACAATATAATCAGGTAATCCTCTGTTTCTAGTATGATAGATAATCATTTTAACACAGTTTGCAAAAGGAGGAAGCATTATTCACCACACAGTGTTATTTGAAAATGAAATGTCATGGGTTAAAGCCTCTTTGCCTTGGTCCATTTTTTGTGGTGTACCACAAGGTTCTGTCCTCGACCCGATGCTGTTTGCATTACACTAGGGGGCATGTGTTCAAGCTCTGCTTCCTGAACGGGAAAACGCCCTCAGCATCAGCAAGTTCAACTTTTCAACTTCCTTTTTTAGGTTAAATTTGGGGATTTTTAATCTTTTATTTAGAGACAGGACAGACTTTAGAAATCAGGAAGAGAGAGATAGAGTGGGAAATGACATGCGGGAAAGTATGCATCAAACCCAGGCCTCCCCCCGAGAGGAACACAGCCGAATATGGGGCACCTGCACCAACCACTAGTCCACTGAAGCTCCCAACTTTTCAACTTTTGACACCGCCACCCTCATCAATTCTCGCTCACCAACCAATCAATATCAAGGGGCTCGATTTCTAAAATCAACTTTGCCAACATGAGTGGCGGAGGAGAAGCTAATATCTGACGTGTCTTGTCGAGGGGAAAGTTTCCAGGTTTAAAGCTGCTGCTGAGACCAGGACAGGATTCCTTTACCTGTTTTTGTTTTCTTTCTTTTTAATTAAAAGTAAATATTAAGCATACTGAGCAATGAGGCATTTACCGTCAGATGAAGGTAGACGGGGATTGCCAAAGGGTTCTGAGATTGCAAACTGGCTAACAAATAAGTTCTTCTTCATACACCTGAAGGCATCGTCCCAAAGGTCAAACCAAGCCTCCAGCCTACCATGAGGTCTCTCTAGCTCTTCTACTTCCTGTTGTCTTTGATGATGCCCAGCAGTGGAAGTGATGTGTGAAGTCAATAGTAAGCGAGGCCTCTAAACCCCATGGGTGTTTCGTTCCCCACAGCTCGACCAGTCTGCCTCATTAATGCCGCCTCTTCTGGATTAGTTTGCATCTGTTCCTGCCAAAATTCAACAGAAGTTATTGACTGTTTTGTTAACGCTCAGTGAAATTTATTTGAAATGCTCGACAAGGAAATTCATTTTCCCTAAAAAGGAAAACTGCTAAGGATGTGGGTGATTAAATAAATGGTGGTATCTAATATAAAACAGATGCTTTTTTAGCATCATGCACTGACCTAATCTCCATAATCCAACCCTCCAGACGTGGACTCTGTCCTCTGTGTTTCTGGGGCCAAACATACATAAGATAGAGTGTTATTAGGGGGATGCATTAACAGTTGGTGCGGAAAGAGCTGACACCAATAATGGCCAATAAAATCAAAGCAGAGCACACTGGACCGCAGTGTAAAGATGTATTTATACGCTGGTACTGCAGAGAGCATGTTCAGCATGTTCGACCGGGTGACTCAAACAGATTTTATAGGAACACAACATCTGTGAAAATATTACTGAAGTCACTTAGAATTAGAAGCTGGACTGTTTCCTCACTCTATTGTTTTCTCTATGTTACAGCTTCTTCATTTACTTGAGTAATGACGGTAACTGTATGATGTAAATCCTGATTTTCACTTCCAGCTTTTAGCGCTAAACAAAATAAAGGGATTAAAATGATGAAAAGTGTTCACATATCCTTCATTTAAACTATTAGCAACAATGTATGGAGGACTAAAAGTACCAAAATGAAATATATAAATATATAATTAATTAAATCATTAAATGTGTCATCAATTATTTAATATTGGAAATAAATCAACAAATATAGAAATAAATATATAATTATTTAATTAATTAAATGCATGTGTTATTAAATAATTAAGTAATTATTTAAATGTGTCATTAATTATCTAAAATTGGTAATATATAAATAAATAAATAAATAATTTATGAAATACATAAATAATTAAATAAATGTTTAAATAATTATTTAAAATGTTCATTCATTCTATGTAAAAACACATCTATTTATTCCACTATTTATTTAATTATTTCATGTTTCCTGCTCCAGCAGTCATCTATATTCTATGGTGATCTATAGTGATTTATATTTCATTTTGGCACATTTAGTCCTCCATAACAATGCCATGTGACACTATATCGTTTTTTTCATTTTCCCACCCGGAGCGGGACGTCAGAGGAAAATGTCAGCCGTGTGATTTGAGTCAACAACTGACCAATAAAAGAATGAAAGTTGACCAATCACAGCTTATAGATGCGGTTAAAAAGAGTCATTTTCATGCATTGCCTCTGAACAGTCAGAATGATAACGCTGTTATTGTGTATTCATTTTTTTTTTTGTGCTGGGACCCCCTTTAAAATGAGATGGACCATCTTTAGGGGCTTTCCTTTAATCAATTCAAAATACAAAATAGTACGATACAATTCAATTACAGGATATGTAACTTTGTGCTACGTTTTTCACTTATGATGTCTTAAGTTACCATCGATATGATACGATCAGTTCTTAAGTATCAATACGACAAAAAGTCATACCGCAGATACGTTACTTGGCGATAAGATCCGAAACAAAACAATTCAAGATTCAATTGGAGAAAGAAACAAAGTTTGTTCCTCATGGTTGGCAGATGGATAAACGTTTGGTTTGGTCCATTTAGCAGATGGATGGATGGTTGTGTGCAGCAGTGTTGATGACAGTGAACAGTGTCTGCACTTTTAAGGCAGACCGTATTGATTATGTAATATACAATGTGTGTGTGTGTGTGTGTGTGTGTGTGTGTGTGTGTGTGTGTGTGTGTGTGTGTGTGTGTGTGTGTGTGTGTGTGTGTGTGTGTGTGTGTGTGTGTGTGTGTTTGTGTGTGTGTGTGTGTGTAGATGCACTCAGTGTGGAGTGGACTCACAATGTCAGATCGTCCTCTGTTTGCCTCCAGCCTTAATCAGAGAAGAGCAGATATTCACTGAAATCAGACGTCCAGTGAGTAAAAGTTAATCTGGATTGTGCACTTTTTGGTTTTGGATGCATTTCAGTGCCTGCAGATGCAAATGTATTAGTTCATCGACTTCTTCTTTACTCTGAGAAGCAGAAAATGAAATTATTCCAACGACTCAAGCTACAAGCTACACTACTATTTTTGACTTTAAAATGCAGATAACCTTTGTCTAAGCAGCAACCTCCAAGTGCCAAAAGTTGCAGTTCCTCCAGTGTCCACTAGAGTCTGTCTCCTGCAGTGAGTCAGTCCCCATAGAACCCCATGTTAAAAGGTCCATGTTTACATCCTGGTACAAAAACAGTTTTGGTGTGGGCCGAGTGCAGACCGTCCCTGGACCAGACTAATCTTCCTTCGTGGGTGTGAGGCCCCCCAGGGTGTCATGATACGAGCTTTATGAGTCCAACAGACTGATTGCTGAGCATCATGCTCTCGGGGGGGTTTGATTCCAATGACCTTGTGGCCTTTTGCAGGATAACATATATTGTTCTGTTGAAGATGTCAGATGGGGAGGATTGATACTCTTGCTGGTCTCCAAGGAGGTGATGGTGTGGCTTGAAACCTTGAATCCTTCTGAAGAATCATCTCTGGAAACACAGTGTTGTAATCGAGGCTCTGGACTCATGAGACCTTTTCAGACTGCGTTTCCATAAAAGTGCTAATATTTTTTTTTGAAGGGGTTTGACTGCAGTTTATCAAAGACTCATACTTCTCTTACACGCCTGTATTATAAAATAAATGTTTATTTGATTAAGATCTGGTACTACTTAATACTCGTGATCCTAAATGTTGGAAATGTTGACGACCTTCATTTAAACCTTTTAATGGCTCATTAGTGTAATGGAGGTGTGGTTATAGTCATATCTTAGGCTTGGGAGGGGCCAATGTGAGATCTGTTCATGGGGCCCAGAGATCCTGGAGACGCCCCTAGATATGCTCTGGTGATTGGTTGTTTTTGTTGTGTTTGTCAAAGTTGTACTTCAGACAGACATGTTGGTTTATAAAACATTTAGCTGCTCTAATAAATCATTATGTTTCAAGTGATCGGCCCCCTTGTGGTGATATTTCTGTCTGTCACTGAGGAAGACGACGACGACGAAGGAGTGTCTTCACATTAGACTCAGTGTGTGACAGTGAGGGGCGGAGCTTAAAGACACGATTATTTATCAGGCGAATAACTGAAATTGTGACACCAATTAAACACAGAGCGAGGAGGATGTTTTTCACTTAAACTTTATCGACACTGATGGACAGGACAGCTGCAGCCTCATGAAGACTAAATATTTGTCCTCTGCTGCTCCTGTAACAGATCTCTACAGCTGTGTGTGTGTGTGTGTGTGTGTGTGTGTGTGTGTGTGTGTGTGTTTAATACAAACTGAGGAAAGAGTAAAGAGAGGTGAGACAGGTCAGATTCGAGGCACTTAAGTTGATTAAAATGTCTCTGCTGCAGTACCTCCTCCTCCCCTCCTCTCCCCATCTACCCTTTACTGCCTCCCTCTCCCCCACCCTCCCTCCGTCTCCTCCGTCTCCTCCCTCATTCTCCTCCTCCCTCCTTCTCCTTTTCCTTCTCCTCCCTCCATCTCCTCCCTCCTTCTCCCCCCTCCGTCTCCTCCCTCCGTCTCCTCCCTCCTTCTTCTTCTCCCTCCTTCTCCTGTCTCTGTCTCCTCCATCCTCCCCCTTTCTCTCCTCTCCTCTTGTTTTCAGAGAACGCTGCAGAACACAAACCTTGTTAGCCGAGGATAACAGGAGAAACACCAGATGATTCCATGCTCACTGAGAAGGTTTCATATGAAGCTGTGTTTGACTTTCACTTCCCTGATCACGACGGGCCTCAAAAAATCATCAAAACATTCAAAATGTGAGAGACCTGAAACTGTTGTAGTTCGGTTTTGTTCATGCACAAAATAGTTTACTAACAGAAAACCTCTGGGGTTTTAAAATGAAGACAATGCAGAAGTGCAAAAAAACTGTAGTTCCTCGAGTGCCCACTTGAAGCTGGCTCCGAAAGTGAGTCAATCCTCATTAGGTTCCGTATTACAGTGTCCCTTTTTACAGCAGAAATAAACATGTTTACAGCCTGGAACAAAACACATTTTGATCTCTCTAACTCATTTTGTTATCGGCACATCCTGTACAGGGTTAAATTAGTTTACATCTTTTTTTACACATGTATAATTAGGGGCGTGGCTTAGTTGACAGACAGGTAGGCATGTTGTAGCTGTTTGTAAAGATGTTAAAGCCCCGCCCTGAGCCCCACCCCTTTCTTTGTCTCTTGATTAATCTAAAGGTAGAGTCAGCATTTCAAACATGGTGACTGCCATCATTCTGCTTCAAAACTCCTCTTTAGTACCAAAGATGTGACGTCACTGAGACCACCTTCATGTTTTATACAGGCTGTGGGTTTTACCAAAAAAATTACTTTTAAAATGCTCTCCTCCAAACTCTTCTTTTTCTACTGCTGGGATTTATTTTATGTTCACACTGGTCACATGTTATGTAAAATACTAGCAATGTCAGCATGACCTAGTTAATCATGATTAAGGTCTGAAATGAATCCATTTATGTTTTAATCTTTAGTAATCTCATGTTATTGAGAGCCCTTCCAGAGAGGGGGCGTGGGCAGACACAGCTCATTTACATTTAAAGGTACAGACACAGAAACAGCCTGTTCTGAGCAGGGCTGAAATAGAGGGGTTTATAGGCATGATCAAATACAGGATCAGAGTGGATTTACAACAAGAAACTTCACACCGGTTGAAGAGGAGGAGGATATGTGACCTTTATTTAATATGTAGACTCAGACTCCACCAGGTTTGCAGACTTACAGATCCTAAACGATCTGAGTGCTGGAACTTCAATAGTCTGCTCCTCATTTGGTTTCCATGGCTGACTTTTTGTCATGACTTGATTTCCTCTAACTTAGTTTGCCTACACATTGTGGTAATTGTGATAGTTTGATGCATGCTGTGTGAGACAGTCAGTGTTTGAGGTTTGTCGTGATCATTTGAGAGCTTTTCCTCTATTCTTAGCTCCACTTCTCCTAATCCTGAGGGGACGCTCTGCAGAACAGTTGTTGTCTCCAGAGCCAAAAAAAGACAACAGTTGTCCCTTTAAAAGCCTCGGGAAAGAGTGTGTGTGTGTGTGTGTGTGTGTGTGTGTGTGTGTGTGTGTGTGTGTGTGTGTGTGTGTGTGTGTGTGTGTGTGTGTGTGTGTGTGTGTGTGTGTGTGCGTGTGTGTGTGTGTGTGTGTGCGTGTGTGTGTGTGCGTGTGGAACTACTGAGGGCTTGTCCACAACTGATCAGCCTGGCACAACAGATGCAACAAGTCAAACTACTGAGGGCACGCCCACAACTGATCAGCCTACCACAACTGATGCAACAAGTGGAACTACTGAGGGCTTGTCCACAACTGATCAGCCTGGCACAACAGATGCAACAAGTGGAACTACTGAGGGCACCCCCACAACTGATGCAACAAGTGGAACTACTGAGGGCACGCCCACAACTGATCAGCCTACCACAACTGATGCAACAAGTGAAACTACTGAGGGCTTGTCCACAACTGATCAGCCTGGCACAACAGATGCAACAAGTGGAACTACTGAGGGCACGCCCACAACTGATGCAACAAGTGGAACTACTGAGGGCACGCCCACAACTGATCAGCCTACCACAACTGATGCAACAAGTGGAACTACTGAGGGCACGCCCACAACTGATCAGCCTACCACAACTGATGCAACAAGTGAAACTACTGAGGGCTTGTCCACAACTGATCAGCCTGGCACAACAGATGCAACAAGTGGAACTACTGAGGGCACGCCCACAACTGATGCAACAAGTGGAACTACTGAGGGCACGCCCACAACTGATCAGCCTACCACAACTGATGCAACAAGTGGAACTACTGAGGGCTTGTCCACAACTGATCAGCCTGGCACAACAGATGCAACAAGTGGAACTACTGAGGGCACCCCCACAACTGATGCAACAAGTGGAACTACTGAGGGCATGCCCACAACTGATCAGCCTACCACAACTGATGCAACAAGTGGAACTACTGAGGGCTTGTCCACAACTGAACAGCCTGGCACAGCAGATGCAACAAGTGGAACTACTGAGGGCACCCCCACAACTGATCAGCCTACCACAACTGATACAACAAGTGGAACTACTGAGGGCACGCCCACAACTGATCAACCTACCACAACTGATGCAACAAGTGGAACTACTGAGGGCTTGTCCACAACTGAACAGCCTGGCACAACAGATGCAACAAGTGGAACTACTGAGGGCTTGTCCACAACTGATCAGCCTGGCACAACAGATGCAACAAGTGGAACTACTGAGGGCACCCCCACAACTGATCAGCCTATCACAACTGATGCAACAAGTGGAACTACTGAGGGCACCCCCACAACAGATCAGCCTGTAACAACTGATGCAACAAGTGGAACTACTGAGGGCTTGTCCACAACTGATCAGCCTGGCACTACAGATGCAACAAGTGGAACTACTGAGGGCACCCCCACAACTGATGCAACAAGTGGAACTACTGAGGGCACGCCCACAACTGATCAGCCTACCACAACTTATGCAACAAGTGGAACTACTGAGGGCTTGTCCACAACTGATCAGCCTGGCACAACAGATGCAACAAGTTTAACTACTGAGGGCTTGTCCACATCTGATCAGCCTGTCACAACTGATGCAACAAGTGGAACTACTGAGGGCTTATCAACAACTGATCTGCCTGGCACAACAGATGCAACAAGTGGAACTACTGAGGGCACCCCCACAACTGATGCAACAAGTGGAACTACTGAGGGAACGTCCACAACTGATAAGCCTACCACAACTGATGCAACAAGTGGAACTACTGAGGGCACCCCCACAACTGATCAGCCTGTAACAACTGATGCAACAAGTGGAACTACTGAGGGCTTGTCCACAACTGATCAGCCTGGCACAACAGATGCAACAAGTGGAACTACTGAGGGCACCCCCACAGCTGATGCAACAAGTGGAACTACTGAGGGCACGCCCACAACTGATCAGCCTACCACAACTGATGCAACAAGTGGAACTACTGAGGGCTTGTCCACAACTGATCAGCCTGGCACAACAGATGCAACAAGTGGAACTACTGAGGGCACCCCCACAACTGATGCAACAAGTGGAACTACTGAGGGCACGCCCACAACTGATCAGCCTACCACAACTGATGCAACAAGTGAAACTACTGAGGGCTTGTCCACAACTGATCAGCCTGGCACAACAGATGCAACAAGTGGAACTACTGAGGGCACGCCCACAACTGATGCAACAAGTGGAACTACTGAGGGCACGCCCACAACTGATCAGCCTACCACAACTGATGCAACAAGTGGAACTACTGAGGGCTTGTCCACAACTGATCAGCCTGGCACAACAGATGCAACAAGTGGAACTACTGAGGGCACCCCCACAACTGATGCAACAAGTGGAACTACTGAGGGCATGCCCACAACTGATCAGCCTACCACAACTGATGCAACAAGTGGAACTACTGAGGGCTTGTCCACAACTGAACAGCCTGGCACAGCAGATGCAACAAGTGGAACTACTGAGGGCACCCCCACAACTGATCAGCCTACCACAACTGATACAACAAGTGGAACTACTGAGGGCACGCCCACAACTGATCAACCTACCACAACTGATGCAACAAGTGGAACTACTGAGGGCTTGTCCACAACTGAACAGCCTGGCACAACAGATGCAACAAGTGGAACTACTGAGGGCTTGTCCACAACTGATCAGCCTGGCACAACAGATGCAACAAGTGGAACTACTGAGGGCACCCCCACAACTGATCAGCCTACCACAACTGATGCAACAAGTGGAACTACTGAGGGCACCCCCACAACAGATCAGCCTGTAACAACTGATGCAACAAGTGGAACTACTGAGGGCTTGTCCACAACTGATCAGCCTGGCACTACAGATGCAACAAGTGGAACTACTGAGGGCACCCCCACAACTGATGCAACAAGTGGAACTACTGAGGGCACGCCCACAACTGATCAGCCTACCACAACTTATGCAACAAGTGGAACTACTGAGGGCTTGTCCACAACTGATCAGCCTGGCACAACAGATGCAACAAGTGGAACTACTGAGGGCTTGTCCACATCTGATCAGCCTGTCACAACTGATGCAACAAGTGGAACTACTGAGGGCTTGTCCACAACTGATCAGCCTGGCACAACAGATGCAACAAGTGGAACTACTGAAGGCACCCCCACAACTGATGCAACAAGTGGAACTACTGAGGGCACGCCCACAACTGATCAGCCTACCACAACTGATGCAACAAGTGGAACTACTGAGGGCTTGTCCACATCTGATCAGCCTGTCACAACTGATGCAACAAGTGGAACTACTGAGGGCTTATCCACAACTGATCAGCCTGGCACAACAGATGCAACAAGTGGAACTACTGAGGGCTTGTCCACAACTGATCAGCCTGGCACAACAGATGCAACAAGTGGAACTACTGAGGGCTTGTCCACAACTGATGCAACAAGTGGAACTACTGAGGGCACGTCCACAACTGATCAGCCTACCACAACTGATGCAACAAGTGGAACTACTGAGGGCACGCCCACAACTGATCAGCCTACCACAACTGATGCAACAAGTGGAACTACTGAGGGCTTGTCCACAACTGATCAGCCTTTAACAACAGATGCAACAAGTGGGACTACTGAGGTCTTGTCCACAACTGATCAGCCTGGCACAACAGATGCAACAAGTGGAACTACTGAGGGCACCCCCACAACTGATCAGCCTACCACAACTGATGCAACAAGTGGAACTACTGAGGGCACCCCCACAACTGATGCAACAAGTGGAACTACTGAGGGCACGTCCACAACTGATAAGCCTACCACAACTGATGCAACAAGTGGAACTACTGAGGGCACCCCCACAACTGATCAGCCTGTAACAAGTGATGCAACAAGTGGAACTACTGAGGGCTTGTCCACAACTGATCAGCCTGGCACAACAGATGCAACAAGTGGAACTACTGAGGGCACCCCCACAGCTGATGCAACAAGTGGAACTACTGAGGGCACGCCCACAACTGATCAGCCTACCACAACTGATGCAACAAGTGGAACTACTGAGGGCTTGTCCACAACTGATCAGCCTGGCACAACAGATGCAACAAGTGGAACTACTGAGGGCACCCCCACAACTGATGCAACAAGTGGAACTACTGAGGGCACGCCCACAACTGATCAGCCTACCACAACTGATGCAACAAGTGAAACTACTGAGGGCTTGTCCACAACTAATCAGCCTGGCACAACAGATGCAACAAGTGGAACTACTGAGGGCACGCCCACAACTGATGCAACAAGTGGAACTACTGAGGGCACGCCCACAACTGATCAGCCTACCACAACTGATGCAACAAGTGGAACTACTGAGGGCACGTCCACAACTGAACAGCCTGGCACAACAGATGCAACAAGTGGAACTACTGAGGGCACCCCCACAACTGATCAGCCTACCACAACTGATACAACAAGTGGAACTACTGAGGGCACGCCCACAACTGATCAACCTACCACAACTGATGCAACAAGTGGAACTACTGAGGGCTTGTCCACAACTGAACAGCCTGGCACAACAGATGCAACAAGTGGAACTACTGAGGGCTTGTCCACAACTGATCAGCCTGGCACAACAGATGCAACAAGTGAAACTACTGAGGGCACCCCCACAACTGATCAGCCTACCACAACTGATGCAACAAGTGGAACTACTGAGGGCACCCCCACAACTGATCAGCCTGTAACAACTGATGCAACAAGTGGAACTACTGAGGGCACGCCCACAACTGATCAGCCTACCACAACTTATGCAACAAGTGGAACTACTGAGGGCTTGTCCACAACTGATCAGCCTGGCACAACAGATGCAACAAGTGGAACTACTGAGGGCTTGTCCACATCTGATCAGCCTGTCACAACTGATGCAACAAGTGGAACTACTGAGGGCTTGTCCACAACTGATCAGCCTGGCACAACAGATGCAACAAGTGGAACTACTGAGGGCTTGTCCACAACTGATGCAACAAGTGGAACTACTGAGGGCACGCCCACAACTGATCAGCCTACCACAACTGATGCAACAAGTGGAACTACTGAGGGCTTGTCCACATCTGATCAGCCTGTCACAACTGATGCAACAAGTGGAACTACTGAGGGCTTATCCACAACTGATCAGCCTGGCACAACAGATGCAACAAGTGGAACTACTGAGGGCTTGTCCACAACTGATCAGCCTGGCACAACAGATGCAACAAGTGGAACTACTGAGGGCACCCCCACAACTGATGCAACAAGTGGAACTACTGAGGGCACGTCCACAACTGATCAGCCTACCACAACTGATGCAACAAGTGGAACTACTGAGGGCACGCCCACAACTGATCAGCCTACCACAACTGATGCAACAAGTGGAACTACTGAGGGCACCCCCACAACTGATCAGCCTGTAACAAATGATGCAACAAGTGGAACTACTGAGGGCCTGTCCACAACTGATCAGCCTGGCACAACAGATGCAACAAGTGGAACTACTGAGGGCACGCCCACAACTGATCAGCCTACCACAACTGATGCAACAAGTGGAACTACTGAGGGCACCCCCACAACTGAACAGCCTGGCACAACAGATGCAACAAGTGGAACTACTGAGGGCACCCCCACAACTGATGCAACAAGTGGAACTACTGAGGGCACGCCCACAACTGATCAGCCTGGCACAACTGATGCAACAAGTGGAACTACTGAGGGCACCCCCACAACTGATCAGCGTGTCACAACTGATGCAACAAGTGGAACTACTGAGGGCTTGTCCACAACCGATCAGCCTGTCACAACAGATGCAACAAGTGGAACTACTGAGGGCACCCCCACAACTGATGCAACAAGTGGAACTACTGAGGGCATGCCCACAACTGATCAGCCTACCACAACTGATGCAACAAGTGGAACTACTGAGGGCTTGTCCACAACTGAACAGCCTGGCACAACAGATGCAACAAGTGGAACTACTGAGGGCACCCCCACAACTGATCAGCCTACCACAACTGATGCAACAAGTGGAACTACTGAGGGCACGCCCACAACTGATCAACCTACCACAACTGATGCAACAAGTGGAACTACTGAGGGCTTGTCCACAACTGAACAGCCTGGCACAACATATGCAACAAGTGGAACTACTGAGGGCTTGTCCACAACTGATCAGCCTGGCACAACAGATGCAACAAGTGGAACTACTGAGGGCACCCCCACAACTGATCAGCCTACCACAACTGATGCAACAAGTGGAACTACTGAGGGCACCCCCACAACTGATCAGCCTGTAACAACTGATGCAACAAGTGGAACTACTGAGGGCACCCCCACAACTGATCAGCCTGGCACTACAGATGCAACAAGTGGAACTACTGAGGGCACCCCCACAACTGATGCAACAAGTGGAACTACTGAGGGCACGCCCACAACTGATCAGCCTACCACAACTTATGCAACAAGTGGAACTACTGAGGGCTTGTCCACAACTGATCAGCCTGGCACAACAGATGCAACAAGTGGAACTACTGAGGGCTTGTCCACATCTGATCAGCCTGTCACAACTGATGCAACAAGTGGAACTACTGAGGGCTTGTCCACAACTGATCAGCCTGGCACAACAGATGCAACAAGTGGAACTACTGAGGGCACCCCCACAACTGATGCAACAAGTGGAACTACTGAGGGCACGCCCACAACTGATCAGCCTACCACAACAGATGCAACAAGTGGAACTACTGAGGGCACCCCCACATCTGATCAGCCTGTCACAACTGATGCAACAAGTGGAACTACTGAGGGCACGCCCACAACTGATCAACCTACCACAACTGATGCAACAAGTGGAACTACTGAGGGCTTGTCCACAACTGAACAGCCTGGCACAACAGATGCAACAAGTGGAACTACTGAGGGCTTGTCCACAACTGATCAGCCTGGCACAACAGATGCAACAAGTGGAACTACTGAGGGCACCCCCACAACTGATCAGCCTACCACAACTGATGCAACAAGTGGAACTACTGAGGGCACCCCCACAACTGATCAGCCTGTAACAACTGATGCAACAAGTGGAACTACTGAGGGCACCCCCACAACTGATGCAACAAGTGGAACTACTGAGGGCACGCCCACAACTGATCAGCCTACCACAACTTATGCAACAAGTGGAACTACTGAGGGCTTGTCCACAACTGATCAGCCTGGCACAACAGATGCAACAAGTGGAACTACTGAGGGCTTGTCCACATCTGATCAGCCTATCACAACTGATGCAACAAGTAGAACTACTGAGGGCTTGTCCACAACTGATCAGCCTGGCACAACAGATGCAACAAGTGGAACTACTGAGGGCACCCCCACAACTGATGCAACAAGTGGAACTACTGAGGGCACGCCCACAACTGATCAGCCTACCACAACTGATGCAACAAGTGGAACTACTGAGGGCTTGTCCACATCTGATCAGCCTGTCACAACTGATGCAACAAGTGGAACTACTGAGGGCTTATCCACAACTGATCAGCCTGGCACAACAGATGCAACAAGTGGAACTACTGAGGGCTTGTCCACAACTGATCAGCATGGCACAACAGATGCAACAAGTGGAACTACTGAGGGCACCCCCACAACTGATGCAACAAGTGGAACTACTGAGGGCACGTCCACAACTGATCAGCCTACCACAACTGATGCAACAAGTGGAACTACTGAGGGCACGCCCACAACTGATCAGCCTACCACAACTGATGCAACAAGTGGAACTACTGAGGGCACCCCCACAACTGATCAGCCTGTAACAAATGATGCAACAAGTGGAACTACTGAGGGCCTGTCCACAACTGATCAGCCTGGCACAACAGATGCAACAAGTGGAACTACTGAGGGCACCCCCACAACTGATGCAACAAGTGAAACTACTGAGGGCACGCCCACAACTGATCAGCCTACCACAACTGATGCAACAAGTGGAACTACTGAGGGCACCCCCACAACTGAACAGCCTGGCACAACAGATGCAACAAGTGGAACTACTGAGGGCTTGTCCACAACTGATCAGCCTGGCACAACAGATGCAACAAGTGGAACTACTGAGGGCACGCCCACAACTGATCAGCCTACCACAACTGATGCAACAAGTGGAACTACTGAGGGCACCCCCACAACTGATGCAACAAGTGGAACTACTGAGGGCACGCCCACAACTGATCAGCCTACCACAACTGATGCAACAAGTGGAACTACTGAGGGCTTGTCCACATCTGATCAGCCTGTCACAACTGATGCAACAAGTGGAACTACTGAGGGCTTGTCCACAACTGATCAGCCTGGCACAACAGATGGAACAAGTGGAACTACTGAGGGCTTGTCCACAACTGATCAGCCTGGCACAACAGATGCAACAAGTTTAACTACTGAGGGCTTGTCCACATCTGATCAGCCTGTCACAACTGATGCAACAAGTGGAACTACTGAGGGCTTATCAACAACTGATCTGCCTGGCACAACAGATGCAACAAGTGGAACTACTGAGGGCACCCCCACAACTGATGCAACAAGTGGAACTACTGAGGGCACGTCCACAACTGATAAGCCTACCACAACTGATGCAACAAGTGGAACTACTGAGGGCACCCCCACAACTGATCAGCCTGTAACAACTGATGCAACAAGTGGAACTACTGAGGGCTTGTCCACAACTGATCAGCCTGGCACAACAGATGCAACAAGTGGAACAACTGAGGGCACCCCCACAGCTGATGCAACAAGTGGAACTACTGAGGGCACGCCCACAACTGATCAGCCTACCACAACTGATGCAACAAGTGGAACTACTGAGGGCTTGTCCACAACTGATCAGCCTGGCACAACAGATGCAACAAGTGGAACTACTGAGGGCACCCCCACAACTGATGCAACAAGTGGAACTACTGAGGGCACGCCCACAACTGATCAGCCTACCACAACTGATGCAACAAGTGGAACTACTGAGGGCTTGTCCACAACTGATCAGCCTGGCACAACAGATGCAACAAGTGGAACTACTGAGGGCACCCCCACAACTGATGCAACAAGTGGAACTACTGAGGGCATGCCCACAACTGATCAGCCTACCACAACTGATGCAACAAGTGGAACTACTGAGGGCTTGTCCACAACTGAACAGCCTGGCACAACAGATGCAACAAGTGGAACTACTGAGGGCACCCCCACAACTGATCAGCCTACAACAACTGATGCAACAAGTGGAACTACTGAGGGCACGCCCACAACTGATCAACCTACCACAACTGATGCAACAAGTGGAACTACTGAGGGCTTGTCCACAACTGAACAGCCTGGCACAACAGATGCAACAAGTGGAACTACTGAGGGCTTGTCCACAACTGATCAGCCTGGCACAACAGATGCAACAAGTGGAACTACTGAGGGCACCCCCACAACTGATCAGCCTACCACAACTGATGCAACAAGTGGAACTACTGAGGGCACCCCCACAACTGATCAGCCTGTAACAACTGATGCAACAAGTGGAACTACTGAGGGCACCCCCACAACTGATCAGCCTGGCACTACAGATGCAACAAGTGGAACTACTGAGGGCACCCCCACAACTGATGCAACAAGTGGAACTACTGAGGGCACGCCCACAACTGATCAGCCTACCACAACTTATGCAACAACTGGAACTACTGAGGGCTTGTCCACAACTGATCAGCCTGGCACAACAGATGCAACAAGTGGAACTACTGAGGGCTTGTCCACATCTGATCAGCCTGTCACAACTGATGCAACAAGTGGAACTACTGAGGGCTTGTCCACAACTGATCAGCCTGGCACAACAGATGCAACAAGTGGAACTACTGAGGGCACCCCCACAACTGATGCAACAAGTGGAACTACTGAGGGCACGCCCACAACTGATCAGCCTACCACAACTGATGCAACAAGTGGAACTACTGAGGGCACCCCCACATCTGATCAGCCTGTCACAACTGATGCAACAAGTGGAACTACTGAGGGCACGCCCACAACTGATCAGCCTACCACAACTGATGCAACAAGTGGAACTACTGAGGGCTTGTCCACAACTGATCAGCCTGTAACAACAGATGCAACAAATGGGACTACTGAGGTCTTGTCCACAACTGATCAGCCTGGCACAACAGATGCAACAAGTGGAACTACTGAGGGCACCCCCACAACTGATCAGCCTACCACAACTGATGCAACAAGTGGAACTACTGAGGGCTTGTCCACAACTGATCAGCCTGGCACAACAGATGCAACAAGTGGAACTACTGAGGGCACCCCCACAACTGATGCAACAAGTGGAACTACTGAGGGCATGCCCACAACTGATCAGCCTACCACAACTGATGCAACAAGTGGAACTACTGAGGGCTTGTCCACAACTGAACAGCCTGGCACAACAGATGCAACAAGTGGAACTACTGAGGGCACCCCCACAACTGATCAGCCTACCACAACTGATGCAACAAGTGGAACTACTGAGGGCACGCCCACAACTGATCAACCTACCACAACTGATGCAACAAGTGGAACTACTGAGGGCTTGTCCACAACTGAACAGCCTGGCACAACAGATGCAACAAGTGGAACTACTGAGGGCTTGTCCACAACTGATCAGCCTGGCACAACAGATGCAACAAGTGGAACTACTGAGGGCACCCCCACAACTGATCAGCCTACCACAACTGATGCAACAAGTGGAACTACTGAGGGCACCCCCACAACTGATCAGCCTGTAACAACTGATGCAACAAGTGGAACTACTGAGGGCACCCCCACAACTGATCAGCCTGGCACTACAGATGAAACAAGTGGAACTACTGAGGGCACCCCCACAACTGATGCAACAAGTGGAGCTACTGAGGGCACGCCCACAACTGATCAGCCTACCACAACTTATGCAACAAGTGGAACTACTGAGGGCTTGTCCACAACTGATCAGCCTGGCACAACAGATGCAACAAGTGGAACTACTGAGGGCTTGTCCACATCTGATCAGCCTGTCACAACTGATGCAACAAGTGGAACTACTGAGGGCTTGTCCACAACTGATCAGCCTGGCACAACAGATGCAACAAGTGGAACTACTGAGGGCACCCCCACAACTGATGCAACAAGTGGAACTACTGAGGGCACGCCCACAACTGATCAGCCTACCACAACTGATGCAACAAGTGGAACTACTGAGGGCACCCCCACATCTGATCAGCCTGTCACAACTGATGCAACAAGTGGAACTACTGAGGGCACGCCCACAACTGATCAGCCTACCACAACTGATGCAACAAGTGGAACTACTGAGGGCTTGTCCACAACTGATCAGCCTGTAACAACAGATGCAACAAGTGGGACTACTGAGGTCTTGTCCACAACTGATCAGCCTGGCACAACAGATGCAACAAGTGGAACTACTGAGGGCACCCCCACAACTGATCAGCCTACCACAACTGATGCAACAAGTGGAACTACTGAGGGCACCCCCACAACTAATCAGCCTGTAACAACTGATGCAACAAGTGAAAATACTGAGGGCACCCCCACAACTGATCAGCCTGTAACAAATGATGCAACAAGTGGAACTACTGAGGGCTTGTCCACAACTGATCAGCCTGGCACAACAGATGCAACAAGTGGAACTACTGAGGGCACCCCCACAACTGATCAGCCTACCACAACTGATGCAACAAGTGGAACTACTGAGGGCTTGTCCACAACTGAACAGCCTGGCACAACAGATGCAACAAGTGGAACTACTGAGGGCTTGTCCACAACTGATCAGCCTGGCACAACAGATGCAACAAGTGGAACTACTGAGGGCACGCCCACAACTGATCAGCCTACCACAACTGATGCAACAAGTGGAACTACTGAGGGCACCCCCACAACTGATCAGCCTGTAACAACTGATGCAACAAGTGGAACTACTGAGGGCACCCCCACAACTGATCAGCCTGGCACTACAGATGCAACAAGTGGAACTACTGAGGGCACCCCCACAACAGATGCAACAAGTGGAACTACTGAGGGCACCCCCACAACTGATGCAACAAGTGGAACTACTCAGGGCACCCCCACAACTGATGCAACAAGTGGAACTACTGAGGGCTTGTCCACAACTGATCAGCCTGGCACAACAGATGCAACAAGTGGAACTACTGAGGGCTTGTCCACATCTGATCAGCCTGTCACAACTGATGCAACAAGTGGAACTACCGAGGACTTATCAACAACTGATCAGCCTGGCACAACAGATGCAACAAGTGGAACTACTGAGGGCACCCCCACAACTGATGCAACAAGTGGAACTACTGAGGGCACGCCCACAACTGATCAGCCTACCACAACTGATGCAACAAGTGGAACTACTGAGGGCTTGTCCACAACTGATCAGCCTGGCACAACAGATGCAACAAGTGGAACTACTGAGGGCACGCCCACAACTGATGCAACCAGTGGAACTACTGAGGGCACGCCCACAACTGATCAGCCTACCACAACTGATGCAACAAGTGGAACTACTGAGGGCTTGTCCACAACTGGTCAGCCTGGCACAACAGATGCAACAAGTGGAACTACTGAGGGCACCCCCACAACTGATGCAACAAGTGGAACTACTGAGGGCACCCCCACAACTGATCAGCCTGTAACAACTGATGCAACAAGTGGAACTACTGAGGGCTTGTCCACAACTGATCAGCCTGGCACAACAGATGCAACAAGTGGAACTACTGAGGGCACCCCCACAACTGATGCAACAAGTGGAACTACTGAGGGCACCCCCGCAACTGATCAGCCTGTCACAACTGATGCAACAAGTGGAACTACTGAGGTCTTGTCAACAACTGATCAGCCTGGCACAACTGATGCAACAAGTGGAACTACTGAGGGCACCCCCACAACTGATCAGCCTGCCACAACTGATGCAACAAGTGGAACTACTGAGGGCACCCCCACAACTGATCAGCCTGTCACAACTGATGCAACAAGTGGAACTACTGAGGGCTTGTCCACAACTGATCAGCCTGGCACAACAGATGCAACAAGTGGAACTACTGAGGGCACGCCCACAACTGATGCAACCAGTGGAACTACTGAGGGCACGCCCACAACTGATCAGCCTACCACAACTGATGCAACAAGTGGAACTACTGAGGGCTTGTCCACAACTGATCAGCCTGGCACAACAGATGCAACAAGTGGAACTACTGAGGGCACCCCCACAACTGATGCAACAAGTGGAACTACTGAGGGCATGCCCACAACTGATCAGCCTACCACAACTGATGCAACAAGTGGAACTACTGAGGGCTTGTCCACAACTGAACAGCCTAGCACAACTGATGCAACAAGTGGAACTACTGAGGGCACGCCCACAACTGATCAGCCTGTAACAACTGATGCAACAAGTGGAACTACTGAGGGCTTGTCCACAACTGATCAGCCTGGCACAACAGATGCAACAAGTGGAACTACTGAGGGCACGCCCACAACTGATGCAACAAGTGGAACTACTGAGGGCTTGTCCACAACTGATCAGCCTGGCACAATAGATGCAACAAGTGGAACTACTGAGGGCACGCCCACAACTGATGCAACAAGTGGAACTACTGAGGGCACCCCCACAACTGATGCAACAAGTGGAACTACTGAGGGCACGCCCACAACTGATCAGCCTACCACAACTGATGCAACAAGTGAAACTACTGAGGGCTTGTCCACAACTGATCAGCCTGGCACAACAGATACAACAAGTGGAACTACTGAGGGCACCCCCAAAACTGATGCAACAAGTGGAACTACTGAGGGCACGCCCACAACTGATCAGCCTACCACAACTGATGCAACAAGTGGAACTACTGAGGGCACCCCCACAACTGATCAGCCTGGCACAACAGATGCAACAAGTGGAACTACTGAGGGCACCCCCACAACTGATGCAACAAGTGGAACTACTGAGGGCATGCCCACAACTGATCAGCCTACCACAACTGATGCAACAAGTGGAACTACTGAGGGCTTGTCCACAACTGAACAGCCTGGCACAACAGATGCAACAAGTGGAACTACTGAGGGCACCCCCACAACTGATCAGCCTACCACAACTGATGCAACAAGTGGAACTACTGAGGGCACGCACAAAACTGATCAGCCTACCACAACTGATGCAACAAGTGGAACTACTGAGGGCTTGTCCACAACTGATCAGCCTGGCACAACAGATGCAACAAGTGGAACTACTGAGGGCACCCCCACAACTGATGCAACAAGTGGAACTACTGAGGGCATGCCCACAACTGATCAGCCTACCACAACTGATGCAACAAGTGGAACTACTGAGGGCACCCCCACAACTGATCAGCCTACCACAACTGATGCAACAAGTGGAACTACTCAGGGCACGCCCACAACTGATCAACCTACCACAACTGATGCAACAAGTGGAACTACTGAGGGCTTGTCCACAACTGAACAGCCTGGCACAACAAATGCAACAAGTGGAACTACTGAGGGCTTGTCCACAACTGATCAGCCTGGCACAACATATGCAACAAGTGGAACTACTGAGGGCACGCCCACAACTGATGCAACAAGTGGAACTACTGAGGTCACGCCCCCAACTGATCAGCCTACCACAACTGATGCAACAAGTGGAACTACTGAGGGCTTGTCCACAACTGATCAGCCTGGCACAACAGATGCAACAAGTGGAACTACTGAGGGCACCCCCACAACTGATGCAACAAGTGGAACTACTGAGGGCACCCCCACAACTGATCAGCCTGTAACAACTGATGCAACAAGTGGAACTACTGAGGGCTTGTCCACAACTGATCAGCCTGGCACAACAGATGCAACAAGTGGAACTACTGAGGGAACCCCCACAACTGATGCAACAAGTGGAACTACTGAGGGCACGCCCACAATTGATCAGCCTACCACAACTGATGCAACAAGTGGAACTACTGAGGGCTTGTCCACAACTGATCAGCCTGGCACAACAGATGCAACAAGTGGAACTACTGAGGGCACGCCCACAACTGATGCAACCAGTGGAACTACTGAGGGCACGCCCACAACTGATCAGCCTACCACAACTGATACAACAAGTGGAACTACTGAGGGCTTGTCCACAACTGAACAGCCTGGCACAACTGATGCAACAAGTGGAACTACTGAGGGCACGCCCACAACTGATCAGCCTGTAACAACTGATGCAACAAGTGGAACTACTGAGGGCTTGTCCACAACTGATCAGCCTGGCACAACAGATGCAACAAGTGGAACTACTGAGGGCACGCCCACAACTGATGCAACAAGTGGAACTACTGAGGGCTTGTCCACAACTGATCAGCCTGGCACAATAGATGCAACAAGTGGAACTACTGAGGGCACGCCCACAACTGATGCAACAAGTGGAACTACTGAGGGCACCCCCACAACTGATGCAACAAGTGGAACTACTGAGGGCACGCCCACAACTGATCAGCCTACCACAACTGATGCAACAAGTGGAACTACTGAGGGCTTGTCCACATCTGATCAGCCTGTCACAACTGATGCAACAAGTGGAACTACTGAGGGCTTGTCCACAACTGATCAGCCTGGCACAACAGATGGAACAAGTGGAACTACTGAGGGCTTGTCCACAACTGATCAGCCTGGCACAACAGATACAACAAGTTTAACTACTGAGGGCTTGTCCACATCTGATCAGCCTGTCACAACTGATGCAACAAGTGGAACTACTGAGGGCTTATCAACAACTGATCTGCCTGGCACAACAGATGCAACAAGTGGAACTACTGAGGGCACCCCCACAACTGATGCAACAAGTGGAACTACTGAGGGCACGTCCACAACTGATAAGCCTACCACAACTGATGCAACAAGTGGAACTACTGAGGGCACCCCCACAACTGATCAGCCTGTAACAACTGATGCAACAAGTGGAACTACTGAGGGCTTGTCCACAACTGATCAGCCTGGCACAACAGATGCAACAAGTGGAACTACTGAGGGCACCCCAACAAATGATGCAACAAGTGGAACTACTGAGGGCACGCCCACAACTGATCAGCCTACCACAACTGATGCAACAAGTGAAACTACTGAGGGCTTGTCCACAACTGATCAGCCTGGCACAACAGATGCAACAAGTGGAACTACTGAGGGCACCCCCACAACTGATGCAACAAGTGGAACTACTGAGGGCACGCCCACAACTGATCAGCCTACCACAACTGATGCAACAAGTGGAACTACTGAGGGCACCCCCACAACTGATCAGCCTGGCACAACAGATGCAACAAGTGGAACTACTGAGGGCACCCCCAAAACTGATGCAACAAGTGGAACTACTGAGGGCATGCCCACAACTGATCAGCCTACCACAACTGATGCAACAAGTGGAACTACTGAGGGCTTGTCCACAACTGAACAGCCTGGCACAACAGATGCAACAAGTGGAACTACTGAGGGCACCCCCACAACTGATCAGCCTACCACAACTGATGCAACAAGTGGAACTACTGAGGGCACGCCCACAACTGATCAGCCTACCACAACAGATGCAACAAGTGGAACTACTGAGGGCTTGTCCACAACTGATCAGCCTGGCACAACAGATGCAACAAGTGGAACTACTGAGGGCACCCCCACAACTGATGCAACAAGTGGAACTACTGAGGGCATGCCCACAACTGATCAGCCTACCACAACTGATGCAACAAGTGGAACTACTGAGGGCTTGTCCACAACTGAACAGCCTGGCACAACAGATGCAACAAGTGGAACTACTGAGGGCACCCCCACAACTGATCAGCCTACCACAACTGATGCAACAAGTGGAACTACTCAGGGCACGCCCACAACTGATCAACCTACCACAACTGATGCAACAAGTGGAACTACTGAGGGCTTGTCCACAACTGAACAGCCTGGCACAACAAATGCAACAAGTGGAACTACTGAGGGCTTGTCCACAACTGATCAGCCTGGCACAACAGATGCAACAAGTGGAACTACTGAGGACACCCCCACAACTGATCAGCCTGTAACAACTGATGCAACAAGTGGAACTACTGAGGGCACCCCCACAACTGATCAGCCTGGCACTACAGATGCAACAAGTGGAACTACTGAGGGCACCCCCACAACTGATGCAACAAGTGGAACTACTGAGGGCACGCCCACAACTGATCAGCCTACCACAACTTATGCAACAAGTGGAACTACTGAGGGCTTGTCCACAACTGATCAGCCTGGCACAACAGATGCAACAAGTGGAACTACTGAGGGCTTGTCCACATCTGATCAGCCTGTCACAACTGATGCAACAAGTGGAACTACTGAGGGCTTGTCCACAACTGATCAGCCTGGCACAACAGATGCAACAAGTGGAACTACTGAGGGCACCCCCACAACTGATGCAACAAGTGGAACTACTGAGGGCACGCCCACAACTGATCAGCCTACCACAACTGATGCAACAAGTGGAACTACTGAGGGCACCCCCACAACTGATCAGCCTGTAACAACTGATGCAACAAGTGGAACTAATGAGGGCTTATCCACAACTGATCAGCCTGGCACAACAGATGCAACAAGTGGAACTACTGAGGGCTTGTCCACAACTGATCAGCCTGGCACAACAGATGCAACAAGTGGAACTAC